>NC_068357.1:112673916-112903916 GCF_020536995.1 Dreissena polymorpha | reverse complement strand
TATGTCATGCCTGTCATATCAACAATCATCAGTAAGTACAGGTGCACTCTATTAAACCTTTTTTGAACTTGCTTAACCAACTTTTGACTTTCTTCTATGAAAATTCTTCACATGTGGGTCGTAAAGAACCAGAAAGCCTCCAAAAGTTCAAAGTAAAAGTCAACAAAACAAGTTCAGTTAAAAAAAACACAGTGAGTACTAGCAAAAAATTCTCTAAATTTATCAGACATGGAGGACCTATCATCTTTCAACATTTAGTTTTTTGGATTAAGAGAAATTTTTTGCAAACCTTGGTTTAAAGGTGTTTCTTTGAGTCAAAACAGGGTGATAGTGTATACCCTTTCTAAAATTGTGTGGTAACACGCCATAGTTTGCGTGGGTTATAAAAAATCCAAGAACATACTGAAACGTATATGCTGATATTACTGTACACTTAAGAATATACAGAAACCAAACAAATTCATTTTATGATGTGTGCTTTATTATGACAAAACAGTGACCAATATAAATTAAAATATCAATAATTGTCACTTTTTCGCTGTATGAACTTGTTCCTGGTTCCCTAATTAATGCAGTAAATGTTTTATAGTCTAGTAGGAACGGAGGTCCACGGTGCATAATTGGAACCTTTTTTTATAATATGCTGATGTTGTTCTACATGTCTTGGGTGAAAGAAAAAATTTGTTCCAAAAATTTTTTTCATGCCCACGAGTTCTAACTCCATGATGGCCGCCAAGATGGCCGACCAAAAACATAGGAAATGCCGTTTGTTCACACAAAAAACATATATTTTCCATGATTTTGGTAAGCTTTTTAATTTAAGCAATTTAGAACATATCATTCTTATTAAACAAATAAGTTGTTTAGTGAAAAATTAAACATTGTATGAAAAAAATGACTAAATCCATGAAAAAAGGTAACAAAAACATGTACTTTTGTCCTTATAACATGTTTCAATTTGTATCTGAAAAATCGTTTAGATACAATAATTATCGGGACTACATTTATACACATCCATGGGACTTAGGAATATAAATATATAATATTTCATGTGAATATTATAATATAAATGTGATTTGTAAGACAAGAAGAGTGGGTGGGGTACATGACAAATATAAAGAAAAAATGCCTTATTTGCTTATTGATATATTTTCAGATATACGAGGCTTGTTAGCTTGTTATGTTTATGTATTTGGAGTGTTTTGATACTTTTAAGTGTATGCACATTGTTATGCTCACAGTAGGGTGGCATATAGCAGTTGAACTGCCGTCTGTCCGTCCGGCCGTCTGTTCGTCTGAAAACTTTAACATTGGCCATAACTTTTGCAATATTAAAGATAGCAACTTGATATTTGGCATGCAGGTGTATCTCATGGAGCTGCACATTTTGAGTGGTGAAAGGTCTAGGTCAGCCTTCAAAGTCAAAGGTCAAAAAAACTAATCCAAGGGAAGTAAAAGCTTTACAAAGAGATAATTTCTATTCATCATTTGGCAGGTACAGATCATTTTCACGAGGGAAGTAATATTTTTAAAGGGATATACTTAAAAGTGGCGCAGTAGGGGACATTGTGTTTCTGACAAACACATCTCTTGTTTTTAAACATAAAATTCATGTTCTCTTTATTATAATTGTAAAAATAAAGAAAACAAGACTATTGTCAAGCAATATGGTCCCCTACCGGTGAAACTCCACCACTGTCAGATTTTTTATATATTTTTTTGTATTTGTTCCCAGTATTTTTGACGTAGGAACAAAATGAAATGACGTGCATAATCTCCATTTTCCATATATCCATGTTTTAAGTTTCATGAAAAAATATTAAGAACCTTTAAAGTTATCGCAGGATCCAGAAAAGTGTGACAGACTGACTAACTGATGCAACTTGTCATGGCTATATCTCAGATACTAAACAGGATTTAAAGATGAAACTTCATGGGTCTATAGATGTCTATGCAGAGACGTGCCATGAACAAGAGCCGTAATCTTATGCTTCTAAATAAGAGTTATTGCCCTTTGTTGTTTTTGTATGATATAACTTTACAGGCCTACATTTTGTATTTCTCAGATACAATACAATACAAGGTTTCGACATGAACATTCATGGTTGTATGTATATCAGATAGGAGAAGTGCCATACAAGAACCATAACTGAACAATTTATTATATAAGTGTCCTTTTTGTTTTTGTATTGTGAAAGTTGTCAGGGCTTTATTTCAGATATTAAAGAACTTCAGTTTTGATTTTCAGCTCTTGTTTGCCTTTTGATCTTTAAATGAAGCTCTGTACTTTCTTTATTTTATTATTTTTTTTAAGGTAAAATAAGGACGGCATAAGAAAACTGCAACAGTTGTAGATTAGGTAAATGAATGTTGTGTTTCGCTGTGTATGCAAAGCTGCATCATGTTTACACTTACTTTTATTTTGCTTAAAATTTATAATAAACCGTAGTAAGTTTTATTGTGGATTCACAGATTTGAAGTATGAATGATGTGCAAGACTTAAATTTGTTAGCTCACCTAAGCACACAATGCTAATGGTTGTGCTTTTGTGATCGCCCTTTGACTGTCATGAGTGGTCAGCATTCACCATGGTAACATATCACTCAAGAGACCACATGTATTTTTCAGTCTTCATCAAACCAGATAAGAACATTTTTGACGATGCTGGAACAGCAGCGTCCAAGGTTTGATAACCAGTAAAAATATTCTTCACAATGGCGACCTATGTAAAAGACCGAGCCAGTCCGATTGAGATAACTCGATTTTTCAGTTACTTCCCTTGGCATTCGCCACTGCGTAGGAGATTGCTCGTTAATTTTCATTTATAACATTCTCCTAGCAGAGTTGTCGTTCGTGTTGATAAAGGTAAATATTAATAGTACATTATATCCTGGGGAAACAGATTCAATAAGTGTATCAAAACGTTAATTTCAAATTAGTAATTTTACATCCATTTTATTTTTATGGACCAATGAAACAACTATATATTTTCTCTATTTTGTTTGATATTTGTTCTCGATTTAGTAAATAAATTGCGAATAAAAACATGTAAAATTAACTTTTTACGTGATCACAAAACAAAAGAATGCGAACGATTTCGAACCTGCAAATTGTAAACGCTGCACTGCTATGATATACATAGATAAAACAACATTTCTTTGCGTATTTGTCCGTCCCGCTAACGCAGTGGTAAAGACGTTCGCTTTTTCACCTTTACGACACCGGTTCGATTCCTGCTCCCGGCGCAATGTTATATTTTGAATGTTTTGTAGTCACCATTCCTGACAGTTGTTTTTTTCCGGAAAATCTCATCCCCCCCCCCCGCAGCATTTGACCATATAAAAAATTAAAAAGTATTTCAGTACAAAACAAATAGCTGGAAATTGCAGCTATCATTCAAAATTCGTCCCAACTGTCGTCAATCTAATCTTATTAGGTAGGAGTGCTGGACACACTCCGGGTCCTAACATTATGCAGCCTCAGCGCGGAGGTAACTCATTACCTTGGAAAAACACAAATACACACACTGGGTGCAGCCTAGGCGCGTATAGACTCAAACAAGGCAACAAACTCAAGTACGGGCACAATCATTTACAAATTACATATTGAATACGATATTCTAACAGAAATTACACAACCACCTAAGTTTACATACCATGTTTGATATTTCGTTCGATTGTTAGATTTCAGCATATACATGTATAAGGTTATTTCGCTATTAGTTAACTTATCCATATGTTCGTGGGCGAACTCGGATAGTCAAGTGCTCATACGATTGAGCTCACATGGTCCGGCTATGTGCTCATACCTACTTTCGAGAATCATCATGAATGTATTGCCATACTTAATGAACAAGAATGTGACCCGCCTCCCAGTTTCGCTCAATGGGTCAAGTTACCCACGGGTACTACTTCCCCGTACCCCTAAACTTTTTTTCGTACCAAAAATGTTCGTATCAACATACCCAAATTTTTTATCGTACCCAAATATTCGTATCAACATACACAATTGTGGTGATATAGATAAACTTAAATTGATGTTTTATATCCATCCTCGTCACACCAGTACTGCCAGTACTTTGATTCTTAATGATATCTTGGGTGAATTTGAATCTGGGTCACATGAGGTGAAAAACCTGGTCACTACTGTAAAAAGTCAGACATACATCTACCCGCTCATATGTCGGCGGTATAAAAATGGTATGAAAATTTGACATTTTGTGTATTTGCACTTCATAAGTCGGGTCAAAATTGCAAGACAATTGGAAAATCAGTGTCAGTAAAAGTGCGACCCCATCAAATTAATTGTCCGATTTTGTGACGCAACTATATTGTTTAACATATTAATCCTATTGAACAAACAAACAGATAGTATAGTAGTTAATAATAATATTACCTTGCATTTGATAACTATCAATAATCCAACAAAACACTGTGCCATTATCTACGATAAATGTGTTTAAATTTTTTGTTAACTCATGCATACGTCATTGTTAGGAAGTGTACAGGACGTTGGTAAATTGGACTAATCAGCCTTTCTATGAATATCTAATACAATAATTCGTTCGTCGCTTCCAAGATATGGCCTAGACTAGTAATGACGGCCAATAGGGACTCAACTTGCGTAAATCACATGTTTAAATTACTGTTCAACATCACCTTTGTTCTCTGCAAAAAATGTGAAAGGATGAGCTATGCATGGGCTGTTACATAACTGGATGATTAAAACCGACACGATTGGTTTAGCATGTTTATTGCTTGACAAGGGCAGCCAATTTTGTCAGCGAGGAAGGTGTTGCTTTATGGCTTCAGACAGCAAGCAGCTTTATTTGATGTCGGCAAATTGTCAATGCTTACATATATAAACAGGAGTGAAGTTGGTCACTACCGGGTAAATCACATTTTAGAAATGCTTGTTAACACCAATATTAATTGTACAATCTTCATGAAACTTTGGCAGAACATTTAATCTTATGATATCTCTGCTGAGTTCAAATATGGTTCTGGTTCGTTGAAAAAAAGCCGCCAAAGGGCAGGGCAGGCAGATTTGCTTACAGGACCAAGGTGAAACTTTATTGACACTATATTGGCAACATTTATTTACCTTGTGCAATTTTCATTAAACGTGGTCTGAACATTTGTCCCAATAAAATAGTGTCAGTGTGAGTGTCTTCAGCCTTTTCAACAACTCTTGCGGCAACAGTTTTGGGTGAATCGTTATGAAACATGTAAGAATATTCTGACAATATCCAGGCCAAGTTTTAATTTGGGCCAAGTGGGATGAAAACTAGGCAAATAGATCAAACTTGAAAATAATCGTAATTAGTATCACTCTAGTTTGAAATAAACACTCTTGAACTGAAAACGATAAATACGTTTTTGCAATTTTTTTATTTGGTTGAAATTTTAGTGAACTAAGTTAAAACTTATTAAAAAAATCATTTATGCAGAATATAACAAAATAAATTGACATTCTCAAATTTTCAGATTACGATATAAGGCCTGTTTTCAAATATTCAGATAGGCAAATATTCATCCCCATCCCTATACCGGGGTATACAGTTAGTGTGACCTGTTTAACTCTTAATACAATTGTCGAGTCTTAATAAGACGATGCTGCTGCCAATACCTTGTCTAACATTTTCGATGAAAGTGTTTGTGAAGAAAAGAAAATAACAAAATTAACAGCAGGACCGTTGTATAGTGAGTCATACGCAAAGTTTAATATGTGATGATAGAGCAACCAGCGATATGTGGAATTCTCAAGCCTACAATAGTAAAGACAATAATCACGAGAAAGTAACTGAAGACGACAAGAAAATTGTGCAACAGGCGTTTGTTCCGAACCAATCTGCTCAGCCATTGATTAAGAATTCCGCTCTGACTTTTGGGTATTCCAGCAAAATGGGGAGCAATACTTTGTCCTCCGATTCTGTGTCTGTGTTGTTGGCCACTCCTGGAGCCAGTTCACTGCAGGGGAAATACAGAAAGGTCTCATGGTAAGTTTGTTGTATGTGACGTTGTGTTTCATGACTGTATATTTTAAAGAGCCTTTACATGTATTATAACATACGTTGACCTTGTTAATGCTAGTTTCTGATTAATTTTAGCTGAATATGTTGCACTTGTATCTTATCTGATGCCACAATTTCCTTTTGAAATGACAAATAAGTTCTGAAGAATGTTATTTTATTAATTAATGTTCCTTATATAGGTTTAAAAATTGGATTAAAGAGACAAAATTGTGGACCCTGTTTTGATTTTGACTACACAGGTTTACTATTTAAGCCTTTAGGACTGTCAGGAATGTTTGTTTTGTCGTTATCTGCCACAGCAATTGGATGAAAGTATATAAATATGCAGAATAAGTACCTGATTGGATCATAGTTTATTGATTAAACTTAATTTGAATTACCGAAAATTTAGATATGAAAAATATTTATAATATACGAGTGTTCGAAAATTTTGAGACATATAAGTTACAAATTTTACATGACCCTTCCAACAATTGTTGGTCGCCTGCCCCAAAATAAATGGTCAGCAGCCCAAAAGTTGTTCATCGTGATATCAATCAACCCCAAAAATGGTCATGAATGCTCGATAATGACATGCAAAAATACATCACCATATTGAATTTTAAACAGAAATTTATGTTAACAAACTATGGGTGCTTAGAAAGATGGATACACCACTTGAACCCTTTACCATTTTGATACTTATTTGATTTGTTTGTAATCCCTGAGAAAGTTAAATTTATTTAAATACTTTTATTATTAAATTCAAGTTTTTAAAGCTTCATTTCCATCCCTTAGATACTAATGAGCAGCAAACAGCATAAAACCTGAAAAGAATGCGAGTTACTCGCTGGCTGTTCTGGTTTTATGCGGTTTGCACATAGCCATATTTACTTTTGTTCTAAGTGGAAAAGGGGTTAAACAGCTATGTCTTTTGTTTTGTCTGTTGTTCTTTGAAATTAACAAGTTCACATGCAAATTAAATCATGGCTGCTTGAACAGTTTATCCAGGAGTTGTAAAGAAACAGTTTAGTGTCATTCACAGCAAAATTTTAGATCCTTTAGTGTTCCTATATGCAGAGCAATCATTGTTGTGTACCTAATTTTTCTTTGATTGCTTGCAAGATTGTACTCATGCTTTCACAGCTGAATGACCTTTATGTGTACACAATTGTCAAGGAAGAAATGTTTTGCTGCTACCAGTTAAGGCTGAATTATGGCACTTTTGGTCTGTTAATGTACTATAAAATGTATGCATGGTCTCCAAAATTCTGTGTAATGGATTCATTTTAAATTCTTGGCAGTGTTTTTTTTTCATTCAAAATCGGGTCCGGTAATCGGACCCATTTCCAATGGAAAAAAAGTCCAACATTAGTAAATATAATACCGAACACACTTGTATCCTCAATTTTGAAGCATGTTTAGCAAACCAACAACAACACTTATTACCCAATTTTAGTCAAAACGCCGCTAATTTTCCCAATCCAAAGGGACCCGGCCCCATTCTCAAAACGATGAAAAACAACACTGCTTGGTGGATTATGTTTAAACTTTAATACCTGAATTATCCTAACGTGTATAATATTATGAAGATCAATTTTTTTGCTGAAACCAGTTTGGACATAAATGTGTCCCTTTACTTTCCGATTTTGTCCACTGTAACAATTATCATGGTTTAATCTGTGTCCAAACATGTGCTGGTTATGAAGGTGGGGTTTGGCCAGCAGTTTTAAGGTTAATTGCATTAGTTTGCAATGCCCAATCTTGATAAAAAAATCATATATAGCCATCTTGGTTTGGAGACCTAGCTTGGGATTGTCTTTGGGGCCAGTTAAGGTAATGTCACTTTTATTCAAAATAGAAAAAAAGGTTTGTGATAAATAACTCCAGTTTGATGGAGATATTTAATAATTGTATGTAAAACATTTGTGTGTAATTAGCTTATATGCAGACCTAGCTTAGGATTGTACACGTATTTATGGCTAATTGGGTTAATGTAAGGTCACTGTTTATTAAAATACAAATTATTTCTTTGCTCGTTGCCTTGAGTTTTGATGGAGATATGGCTTTGCAACTTTGTATTTAAGGTAGTGTATATGCTGACCTGCATACAATTTAGACACATTCCATATTTGTACAGCAAACCAGTCAGCCAATGAGTACAACTATGCAAATGAGCATATGAGCAAAAAAATGGAACATTTATCAGGCCATTATCTAATTGTGTCGAGCATTAAAAGATTAAAAAGGGTGTTAGCAATTTGACACACTTTTGAGAAGACACGTCTGATAAGTGCGTGTTTTAACACCTATGTTTCAAATAAATCACTTGAGATTAAAAAGGCAATATACTTTGATTTACATGTATTGTGACGACAAAAGTTAGATTTTTTATTCTAGAAATATTTAATATTTAATCATGTGAAACAGAGACCTTATTTTTACAACAACTGCAAGTGTTAACTAATAAAGAGATATACAATCTTGTTGTTGACAAAAGTTGAAATAATTACAATGTTCCTTGTTGAACGTAAAAGTAAAATCAATAGACTTTGTGGTTGGTGTATTTTTATGGTTATTGTTCCTATTTAAAAATGATGTTTTTTGGTGTTTATTTAAGAACTTATATTTTTCTATCATGGTTTGTTGTCGAATAACCCACAGTAAGGAGTATAGATGCATAGGATTCTAACACGGCACGCGACTTGTTTTCTATAGACAAAGAAGGAAATCAAGTGTGGGTTATTCTGCAATAACTTATGGGCGGAGCTTAATTTTTCGAAAATAGTTCCGAATAAATAAAGAAAATATTGCAGTAAAATGCACGTGCTAAAACCCGCTTTAAAAGAAATGTAATAAATGTAGCATGTATATAAATGTAATGAAACAACAAATTGTATATTTGGTGATAAGTGGCATAACCACACTTTCAAAGAATGTTATTGGTTAGGAAGCGTAATTCAGAAAACATTTATAGAATGTCAGCTTTTCAGTAGCATCTATAAACGTGACGTCATTAAGTTTCTACGATTGTTGTTTTTAATGAAAGTGACGTCATTTGCAAAATATTTATGAATGAAAACGACGTCATATGTTCGTACAATTCAATGACGTCACTAAATAGTGAACTTTGTACTAAGAAGGGCGGCGTATTGAAAAATATAGTTCACGTCCTAAAGCATGAACCAAATCAATCAGAATTGTGTTAGAATCGAAATAATATTTTTCTATGATGGTTTGTTGTCGAATAACCCACAGTAAATTGTATAGATGCGTGCTTCGCACTCGTGATTTAATTCCTACGCATCTATACTCCTTACTGTGGGTTATTCGACAACAAACTATGATAGAAAAATATTATTTCTTAAATTTAATCACGAGTGCGAAGCACGAGTGATTTGATAGCACGCATCTTTACTCCCTACTGTGGGTTATTCGACAACAAACCATGATAGAAAAATATTATTTCGATTCTAACACGATTCTGATTGATTTGGTTCAAGCTTTTGGACGTGAACTATATTTTTCAATACTCCGCCCTTCTTAGTACAAAGTTCACTTTTTAGTGACATCATTGAATTATACAAACATATGACGTCGTTTTCATTCATAAATATTTTGCAAATGACGTCACTTTCATTGAGTACAAACATCATAGAAACTAAATGATGTCACGTTTATTGATGCTACTGAAAAGCTTACATGCTATATATGTTTTCTTAATTACGTTTCTTAACAAATACATTCTTTGCAGGCGTGGTTATGCCACTTATCACTAAATATACAATTTATTGTTTCATTACATTTATATACATGCTACATTTATTACATTTCTTTTAAAGCGGGTTTTAGCACGTGCATTTTACTGCAATATTTTCTTTATTTATTCGGAACTATTTTCGAAACCTTAAGCTCCGCCCATACATTATTTAAGAAATATGTCGTTCCGATGCTTGTTATCAAACCACTCGGGCTACGCCATCGTGGTTTAATTCCTACGCATCGGAACTCCATACCGTTGGTTATTACCGCAATAATCAACGGTTTTCGATTCTAACACGATTTCATTAATGAGTTATCCGCGATTTAAATGTTATAAATGAGAATTACATTAACGGAACGTCCTCCACTTTTCCACGAAAACGTGACGTCACCACAACAATTACAATCAAATGACGTCGTCTTCATTCATAAAATATGGGCGGACAATCAAAGTGACGTCACCTTAAACAACCGTTGGTATATTAGGGTAATAACCAACAGTAGTTTTTCTTCTTTGTATATAGAAAACAAGTCACGTGCTGTGGTAGAATTAAGAAATAATCGACGGGTCACCGTTGGTTATTGCGGTAATAACCAACGGTATGGAGTTCCGATGCGTAGGAATTAAACCACGAGGGCGTAGCCCGAGTGGTTTGATAACAAGCATCGGAACGACATACCGTTGGTTATTACCGCAATAACCAACGGTTACCCGTTGATTATTTCGATTCTAACACGATTTCATTAATAAGTTATCCGCGATTTAAAGGTTATGAATGAGAATTATATTAACCGAACGTCCTCCACTTTTCCGCGAAAACGTGACGTCACCACAACAATTACAATCAAATGACGTCGTCTTCATTCATAAATGTGCGCGGACAATCAAAGTGA
Source organism: Dreissena polymorpha (assembly GCF_020536995.1). Lineage (NCBI taxonomy): Eukaryota > Metazoa > Mollusca > Bivalvia > Myida > Dreissenidae > Dreissena > Dreissena polymorpha. Next base: position 112,893,247 of record NC_068357.1, on the reverse strand, counting down.
CGTCTCTTTAAATAACCGTTGGTATATCGGGGTAATAACCAACAGTAGTTTTCCTTCTTTGTATATAGAAAACAAGTCACGTGCCGTGGTAGAATGCAGAATAACCCACACTTGATTTCCTTCTTTGTCTATAGAAAACAAGTCGCGTGCCGTGTTAGAATATTTAATATATCGGGATAGCCTGGGTAGCATTCAATTTTGACACACTATATACTGGGATGCTAAATTTTTCTATGGAAGAAGTTTTGGACTCCATGTCCTTAAGTTCTAGCGCAAACTTTGTCCCTGAAACAACAAATGTCTGACGTTAAAAAATTGATGTGAAACATTATATGGTTGTCGTCTACTAAGTTTGTTAAATACATGCTGTTGGGGTAAAAACTAACCAACCTAAGGGGTCACATGATCTATATATACTTTTCTAGTTATTTACTTAAACTATCTTATTCTATGTAACTCCAAGGGTCAGGAGTTACTTATTTGGTGTCTTCGAAGAGGATGGGGAATATTGATTTGCTGGTTGTTATGTCGGTCTGTCGGTCTGTCGGTAGACCAGTTCGTTTCCGATCAATTACTCATCAACAAATTGACATATTGGCTTAATACTTCACATGTGCATTGGCATTGGGAAGAAGATGACCCCTATTGAAATTGGGGTTACTAGGTCAAAGGTCAAGGTCACTATCGCAATAAGTGTTAAAATCGTTTCTGATCAATAACACGTCAACAAATCAACATATTGGCTTGATACTTCACATGTGCATTGGCCTTGGATAGTAGATGACCCAATTGAAATTGGGGTCACTAGGTCAAAGGTCATAGTCACTATCGCAATAAGTGTGAACATCTTTTCTGATCAATTAATCGTCAACAAATCGACATATTGGCTTGATACTTCACATGCATTGGCCTTGGACAGTAGATGACCTCTATTGAAATTGAGGTAACTAGATCAAAAGTCAAGGTCACTGTTGCACATTAAGAGTACGATCGTTTCCGATCAATTACTCATCAACTGATTCACCGATTGACTTGATACTTCACATGCGCATTGGCCTTGGACAGTAGATGACCCTTATTGAAATTACAATCACTAGGTCAAAGATCAAGGTCACTGTCACAATAAGTGTGAAAATTGTTTCCGATCAATAACTCATCAACGAATTGACCGATTGGCTTGATACTTCACATGTGCATTGGCCTTGGGAGTAGATGTCAGCAGAGCCCTATTGAAATTGGGGTCACTAGTTCAAAGCCCTGTTTGGGGGGACATATGTCTCCGACCGCGAAACAATTGTTGTGTTATAATCATGTCTGAGGAGTTCAAATACGTATCATCCTAGGGATTACTTGTTTTTTTATGATTATAGTAAAAGCTTCACTTTGTTTCTTTGTCTCAGACCTTTTTAAATACGTGTCGAAAAGATTAAAAACTCTTAAAAAACAACAATCTAAGCAGAGTGACCTGCCATTAGGACTCTTGGTGTATTGAAAATAAATCAGTTTTTTTTATATTCTTAAGCATTACTCAACCTAAACTGTATAGGTAGGTAAATCTTATTGAAAGGATGTGAAGTTCACAAGGGCCATGACTCTTGCTTCAATATTTTATTAATGATTTCCTTTTATTAACGTTTTATACTTACATTTTGTCCTGAGCATATCTTTACAATTATAAGAGGTATCCACATAGAACTTAATAAATGTATGTTGGAAGATTTCAATTAGGGTAGGTGCAATACATGATAACCATAACTCCTGCCTTAATAATTTCACAGTAATGGCCCTTGTGAATGTTCATGCTGAAACTTTGTCAAGTGCATATCTTTACTTTAATATGAGGTATTTGAGGTATCAAGATACAATTTCATAATTTAAAGCTTGCTTTGTTGGGAAACTTTTTTATTGAAACTGCATTTTCAATGCCTTCTTACAAGGTTGCACGTGGGGGTATTTTAAACATGACAGTGGCACTTATAGATGATTATCAGGACATGTTCAGGACATTCGGCCCTGTCTCAAAATCTATTAAAATATTACTTCTATAAGCAGTAAGTAAGATCATGATGTAAGATGATAAACAAAACAATTTACAACCACTAATTTATGATCTTCATTCATGGGAATTAAATACTTTCTTATATTTAGATGTAGTTGTCATTAAATAAATTATCTGTGACTAGTTGAAATAATAAATTGTTAAAAAACTTTAACAGAACTTACAAGAGCTGTCTCCATCGGAAGACATATGCCCCCGAAAAACGCTGTTTCGAAACCTAAACGCAGATTTCGAAAGCTAAACGCCGACCCTAAGTTCAAGGTCAAGGCCAAAGGCGTCATAATTTGTGTGCGTATGGCAAGGCCTTGTCCATATACACATGCATACCAAATATGAAGGTTAAATCTGAAGGGACATAGAAGTTATGAGCATTTATCGAAATGCAATAGTGTGACGGACAGACAGACGGACTGACAGACAGACAGACGGACAGTGCAATCACTATATGCCCACCTTCGGGGGCATAAACATTATTAAAAAAATAATCCTTGTACGGATCCGATGACAATTGCTTGAGTATTGAACGGAAACGAGAAAAAAAACCGCAATTTTTCGATGATTCAAGGGCGTAACTCAATTTGGCTTATTATGTAAATTGACGTAGATCTTATTGCCTAACACATTTTCATGAAGTTTGGTGACGATCCGATGACAATTACTCGAGTAATTGAGTAGACACGCGTTTTTTTGATGATTCAAGGGCCGTAACTCAGAAGCGCCTGGGCTGATTATCGAACTTGGTGAAAATCCGATGACAATTGCTTGAATGAGTTATTGAGCGGAAACGAGAAAAAAACTCAATTTTTCGATGATTCAAGGGCCGTAACTCAAAAGTGTCTGGGTCAATTTGGCTGATTATCAAACTTGACATAGATGTTATTGTCTTTCATATTTGCATGAGGTATTGTGAAGATACAATGACAATCTCTGGAGTTATTGAGTGGAAACGAGAATTTTGTTTTTCGATGATTCAAGGATCGTTACTGAGGAGTGTCTGGATCAATTAGGCAGATTATTAAACTTGACTTAGATGTTATTACACATTTTCATGAAGTTTGGCAAATATCCTATGACATTTGCTCGAGTAATTGAGCGGAAACGAGAATATTTTTTTAACAATGAATCAAGGGCTCGAGTTATTGAGCGGAAACGAGAAAAAAACACAATTTTACGATGATACAAGGGCCGTAACTCAAAAGTGTCTGGGTCAATTTGGCCGATTATCGAAGTTGACCTAGATGCTATTGCCTTACACATTTTCATGAAGTTTGGTGAATATCTGGTAACAATTGCTTGAGATAATGAGTGGAAACGAGAATAAATTTTTTTTACGATTATTCAAGGGCCGTAACTCAAGAATGTCTGGGTCTTTGGCCGATTATCGAATTCGACCTAGATATTATTGCCTTACACATTTTCATGAAGTGTGGTGAAGATCTGATGAGAGGAAGTGGAAAGTCACGGACTTTCTGTGAAATCAGTGCGTGTGTTTCCGTTACGACGAAATCGGAGGCAGGTGCTTGTGAAACTGACTCTAGTGGCAAACGGCGACACCGGCATCGTGCTGTCTGGTGAATTTTGGCCCGAATACGTCACTTGTTTCCCATGGAAACCCCGTGAGTCGCGTATACAGCACAACCGTGATCGGGTAGGGGAACCGGCTGGTCGATCTGACGACAAGAGGTCAACAAAGCGTGGTGCATGGACAACTGGATACCCAAACCAACAGCAACGATCTAGTGTTCCGCCACGATTCAAGAAAGTAATGCAACAACAGACCGATACAGAACGCGACGACTGGACACGTCGTGAACTATACTACCATAATCGATATGAAGGACTTGCTAGTGAAATTGATTAATCATTCTATCATGGCTCTTATAGGGTTGAACATAGTGACTTGGAACATAACTGGGATTATGTCGAGTGCCGCATACCTATCAAATGTACTAAGTGATGGCAACATCGACATTTGCGGTATTTCAGAACACTGGCTACTGCCGTGCAATGTTCATTTTATGGACACGATTTTAACTGATTATAACCATTTTACTATCTGTAGTAATACCGAATATACAAAGTCTTCACGCGCAACAGGTAAAGGGGGCGTGGCTATCATTTGGAAAAACAAGTTCAACAACTTGATTACACCACTTACCATTGACAGTGATTACGTTGCAGGAATACAAATGCAAATTGCTCCGAGGAAATACATTTACATATTTCAAGTTTATTTACCATGTGTTAATCATTCTAATCAGATATATTGTGAATGTTTAAACAACCTTTATGACCTTTATAATACGTATTGTGAGCAAGGTGAAACAATATTTCTAGGAGATTTCAATGCAGACTTTATATCTCCTAAACAAAGCTTTAGAAACAGGTTATTAAGTCGATTTGCTTACGACTGTAATTTGTATGCCGTTAATACTCATGAATCATGTATTGGTCCATCTAATTCATATGTTTCCTATGATGATAGATATTCCTCATTGATTGACTTTGTTTTTGTACCAACTGAATTATTGTATTTTGTGACACATTGTGAAATTGCTGATGATGTTTGTCTAAATGTTTCTAGACATAGACCAATTTTATGTTGCTTTAATTTTGAGATTCATGTTGATGACAATATCAGTGATTTAAAAAGATGCATTAACTGGAAAGCTACTAACAGTGATCATGTTTTGCAATATTGTGACACTCTGTGTGAAAAATTATCTAAAGTTGATACAAATAGTGCTAGAGATGCAAATGAATTGTATTCGGTGTTGTGTAGCAGTATGCGTGATTGTGCCAATACATGTTTCCCCACGAAACGTAAAAGGCGTCATTTGAAACCGTTCTGGACAAATGAGCTCACGGAACTACATGCACTTATGAGCTCGTTACGTGCCGTGTGGTGCAGCGCTGGTAGGCCACGGGGCGCGCAGCACATGGAATATCGTGATTATAAAGCGGCTAAAGCACATTTCAGGAGGGCCATGCGGCGGTGCGGTGAACAATTTATGACAGAACTTGACCATAAACTCGAATATGACTCTGTACATGACAGTGTGAGTTTCTGGCGGACAGTAAACTTAAGAAAACGGGGATCCGGTGCCGACATAGGAGGTGGCATCAACTTCGATGGGAAGATGTATAGAAGCCGGGAGGAAATAACGGAGCAGTGGGCGAAATACTTTAAAGACCTGTACACCCCTTCAAGCTCCCCGGACTTTGATTCACACTGGGAGTATGTTGTTAGACAGGGAGTGGAGCAGGCATTGACTAACCTGTCACCGTCTCAAGATGTTTTTGTTTCACCTGAAATGGTTGAGTCTAGTATAAATCAGCTATCTAAAGGAAAGGCCTGTGGTCCCGATGAAATCTATCATGAGCACATGCTGTATGGCAAGAACATTATCGCTGAACCCCTATCACGCTTATATACAGTTATGCTGCGCAGCGGTAATGTACCTGACAAAATGAAGGAAGGTGAGATTATTACACTATTTAAAGGCGGGCGAAAGCGGCGAGACCAGCCTAATAATTACCGAGCAATTACACTATCATCAACGCTGCTAAAGCTTTATGAATCGATTTTATTAAGCCGGTGCAAGGACGGTATACTCGCTTCTATCAGAAAGTTACAAGGTGGATTTCAGGACGGGCTTGGGTGCATAATGACTAGCTTTAGTCTCCGCGAATGTCTATACTATGCAAAAGAGCTTGGATCAAGTGTATATCTATGTTTCCTGGACGCTCGTCAGGCCTTTGACAGGGTATGGCACGATGGACTATTTCATAAACTCTTATCAATTTCCGGTGTTTATGATCCTGATCCAGTCATTGATACTAACACCCTTCTCGCACTTCGTGAAATGTATCGAAACTCAACAAGCCGCGTTCGCCATCGAGGATTGATCTCGGAACCACTACCGATCGGGCAAGGAACCCGTCAGGGAGGCAAAAGTTCGCCGCTGCTGTACCTTATATACATAAATGGCCTGATAGAGAAACTTGAAGAGAGTGGTGATGGCCTGTGCATTTATGACATAAATATGGCTTCGCCTACTGTGGCCGATGATATGGTGCTAATATCATACTCTAAAAATGGACTGGAGAGGATGCTTAAGATTTGCTATGAATATGCAAACAGGTGGAGGTTTCTTTATAACGCATCGAAGTGCTCAGTACTAGTCTATAATAAGAAGACAGAAGAGACTTCAACCTTCTATCTAGGACATGATCGTCTGCCCGCTAGCGACAAGTATACCCATCTTGGTATTGAATGCAACTCTCTTCTGACCACTAATAATGCGATTCATGATGCATGCGTGCGACTGCGAGGAACATACATGAGCTTGTGCTCAAAAGGGGTAGCGCCTGAAAGACTGAGTCCACCAACTCTCTTAACGATATTCAACTCATCCGTTATCACAAAGGCCCTATATGGCTGTGAGCTATGGAACAACAACTCACAAAGTGATCTTGTTCAACTTTCTATTGCACATAACTTTTGCCTGAAACACATGCAAGGGTATGACAGAAGCATCTCAACAGATTATTGCCTGTCAACCCTTAATACCGTCCCGATAGTGAATGAACTGGAAATCAGAAAACTAACATTCTTCGGCCAAATATGCAGATTGAATCCTAAATACCTAGCGAAAGATATCTTCAATAATAGACTTATACGTCACATTGAACTAGAAGGCCAATGCATCGGGTATATCCCTGATGCATACAGGATACTACAAAAGTACGACTTAATGAACGTCTTACGATCATACGTCCAGGATGGAAATTTCCCCACAAAGCGAGAATGGAAAAAAATAGTTGAGCGAAAAGTCGTAATGAACATTACGAACGAAATACAGAGTCGCATCAAAGGCAACGATCAATGGGGAGTAACTGTGCATGTAATAGACTCCAATAATTACTCCCCTCTATGGAGAGTAGCAAAAGACAACCCAAGAATAATTAACGTGTGTAAAACTATATTGAATAGCATTGGTATGTTTGTGTCGAGACAGTATGTACGAGAATGCAGACATTGTTGCCTGAAAACCGTTAATCTCGTAATTCATAAGTTGTGTTATTGCCACCTGTTAGAGGATAAGCGAAAACATTTATGGACAACTCTAATTGAATGCATCGGTATAACGGAATTCTCGCGCTTCATCCACTTAAGTGGCTTAGAACAAAGTGCATCGTTGCTGAAAATGATATCTGAAACTGTTGACTCATATTTTGTGCATTTTAAACTGTGCAAGGCTGCTGTTTGCATCCTGAACTAGTGTTAGACGCTCTGAGCCAGGTTTTGTGTGTCTTTTGTGTTTTTTACACATATGTTGACATGTCTATCCAATCTATATTAGTGTATTTTAACACTATATAGCAGCCTTCCGTGGAAGGCAAAACCTATGACACATGTTAAGTATATTCGTCTATTATGTCTTTATTTTCGCTTTCGCTTTAAGATATATCCTCGGCGAATAAGTTACACTGAACAAAATATGATTTTAATTATTATTTCAATGTGATTATTCTCATTAGGAATTAACAATTATTTATCATCTACATAGTTAGTTATACTTATCTTTGTAAATAATCTAACTGAATGTATTGAGTTGTTTCATTTATGATCTCATGTGTGTGTATATACTTTATTGTACTTCCTTGCTTGTATTATATGTTATGCTCTCCGTGAATGGAGGAAAATAAAAGTCTATCTATCTATCTGAAATATTGTTTTGATTTTATAAGTCATTTTGGAAAATGATAATTATCATAAGATATTATAATCAAATAGTTATAATGTTGAAAAATACTTGACACACTGACTCGGATATAATTAAAAAATATTAATATCAGCACTTAACATGCACACCATGAACAAAATCACACAGTTTTAGTTTTAAATTCTAGTTTTGATCACAGGTGGCTATGATATTAATTAGTGAAAACATCAATGTGAATGAAAAATAATCAAATTATAACAAAAATCAACTTCTTTGAAAAATAAGTTTCACTATCAAATATATATATATATATATTACAAGGTATTCAACTCAAAATCACCAGAAACAGAATGCATCGCTTTGAACAGCCGTAACTTCATCAATTATGCAGCGATTTCCATGAACTTAGTCTTATTAAACGCAGAAATGAATTTTCTTTCTGGAAATGTACACATCTTGTAATATTTTACAGATGCTGGGTCAATATTTGATCTAGTATGATCGATGACTAATAGGTCACGCGAGTTGTGTATCGTGTTATTTCTTAACAGTTGAACCAGCATTTGTAAAAAATATTGAAATATATGTACATTTTTAGAAAGGCAATTTATTTCTGCGTTGAATAAGACCATGTTCATAGAAATCGCTTTATAATTGATAAAGTTATTGCTGTTCAAAACACCCTGTTTTCGGGTGATCTTGAGTTGAATACCTTGTTATATAAATATATATATATTATATTGATTGTTTTCAGAGAAGTTGATTTTTTGTAATAATTCGATTTTTTTCCCATTCAAAATGATGTTTTTAATAATAAATATCATTGCCACACGCTAACTACCTGTAGTTTACATGAAGCTGATTACTTAATTTAATTTTTTGCATATTATATTTAAGCACATTTTAATTAAAATTTTATAATGATATTGGTATGGTTAGGACTCGTTTCTTGAGAGTAATAGTTTAATAGAGGCAATATTGAATAGGTTCTATTCCAACAGTCACTGTTTCTTATATGCATTGTTTACACAACTTTATTACTGTTTTAAATGACAACTTTATATATGAATGTGTAAATTATTATAAATGAAAATAATCCTACCCCAACAGTCACTGTGCCTTAAACACGATTATGTCATTATTGTTAAACATCCCCACAATGAGTGAGCTTGTGCGCTTACTGTAGTAGACAGATCTCGGGTTAGTAACACCATCCCTGGCTGTAACCACCTCTGCAAGTCTCTGTCTTCCATCTCTATCCACTTGGATGATTACGTTTGAGAAGTCTACACATACCAGAACTTGTCCTGAGTCTGTCACATGGAGGCCAGGTATGATATATATATATTGTGTCGTGGTCAGTGCAGGGTCAGTCAGTAAGGAGATCACTGTGCCATCCCTGGACAGTGTGACCAGCTTGACCAGCTGCTTACTGTACCAGATGGATTTGTAGGCCATATATATCCTGTCTCCATCTGCACTCACTGCACAGGCTGTATCTGTAATATGGAATACAGTTATGAGGTGTTGTTTATATATGGAAACAAATGTCATGATATAAAAAGTAGTCAGTGTTATGCTATTGATATATAATAAAGTTCAGCATTAGACACTTAATAAAATTAATAAACATGAAAATATATACATGTATGTTTAGAAACTATTGACATAAAGTACAGTAAATATCAACTTTAAACACTTTGATTGTTACTGTGGTATATTGATGTTCTTAATTTTGATACATTCTTTAATTTTTTCAGTTTCGGAATAATTATTAAACAAATCATTGTCTAACTTAAATATATTATTGATATAATAAAAAATTGTATTTGTGAATATGCAAACAAAACTTAATTTGGAATTGTGTTCAACATGTGCAGTAAATTATTTGAATAACATACCTTTGTTTGATCAGATTACTGAACTATGACAATTATTAAGTCTTGATTTCAATGCCATTAAAAACATGGGTCTTAGAAGTTGTGAACATTAAAATAAGGATATAGATTATCATTGTCCCCTACCCGTTTCACCGGAGGGAACTTATGGTTTGCGCTCTGTCCGTCAGTCCATCGGTCAGTCAGTCAGTCACACTTTTCTGGATCCTGCGATTACTTTTAAAGTTCTTAATATTTGTTCATGAAACTTGAAACATGGATAGATGGCAATATGGACATTATGCACGTCAAAAATTTTGGTTGCTATTGCAACAAATATAAAAAAAATATTCTGACAATGGTGGAATTTCTGAAAATTTTGGAGCCGTTAGGGGACATGTATTGCTTGGCAATAGTCTTGTTACCTATACCATATGATGCATCCTTATACATCTGTCTCACCAGTCTTCCATCCACAGTATAGTGATACAGACCTTCATCATCTGTAATGTACAGGTTACCCTGATGATAGGCAATACCAAAGAAGGTATGTTCCAAAGTCAGTGTCCTGTCTTTTATCAACTGACTATTGGTTAGTCTGATGAAATGAATTTGCATTTTAGCCACAGCAACAGCCACCAGACTGGAGTCAATGCTGCTCATGGACCATGGTTCGCTAGGCAATTCACAATAGGCCACCACCCTGTAGGTCTGATCCAGGAGCTTTACACAGTTGTTCGCCTTGTCAAGGATGAGGAGTTCTCCAGATGCTGTATCACAGATTCCTGTTATAATGCAATTAGATAAATCCCTCTCTATCTTCACACTATACTTTTCACTATTCTTCACTTTTATGATTGAATCAGGCATGCTAACTGCATCTGGTTCTAATCCCTGTATCAGCTGGTGTGATGAACTTGATACTGGATCAGACACCTGGCTTGAGTGGTTTCTAGGGCTATACTGTCTAGATGAACTGGATTCTGGATTGCACTTTTTTACCTTGGATCCGGGCGCTGTTTGGTTTACAATGTCAGACTGGCTAGATGCTTTAGGATTATTTCGTGTGGTAAGTGTGTTCTTAGTTGTACGTTTAGAAGATTGTGATTGTTTCACTGCGCTCAGTATTTTTCCCAATCCTGAGAGACTAGACAGCTTTGGTTGAATGGTTGTGTCAGGATAAAAGGTTAGTGTCCTCTCATTCTTTGTTGTCATTTCTTGTAAGACTGCTTCTTCCTTGAGGGACTGGTCGAGGCATTTTCTGTACGTCATTAAACTCAGTGCTTCAGTTTTGTCTTTTTTTCTCAACCAATCTTCTTTCAAGATTGTTATATTTTTTATTGACGTATTGCAATGTTCAATGTCAGTTTGAATAGATGTCTTTATGGTGGCCAGAAATGTATCCAACTCTTTCTTGGTATCTTTTTCCAGTTGATCCAAAGAAGCATTAATTGTCTTTCGTAAAGCATTGATTTCTTCCAGATTTTTTTTATAAGACTTCTCAAGGTACTTTATATTTTCCTCAAAGTCATCTTTCTTACGGATCAACTGCTGGAGTTGTGTATCAAAGGTTGTTGACAGATGTTTGAAGTCTCCTTTCTGATGGAGGTTTTTCACTTTTTCAGCTATAAGTACCACTTGACTGCATTTCCTGAAAACAAAACCTTTTAACATTATGTATCCCTTTGCCACATATGCTCTGACCTTCCTATTTGTCTGTGTGGTTTATGAGTCCACTTAAAATAACCTTAAAGAAGTTCTGACCAGTTAATGTTTTTATGCTCCCCCAAAATTTATTTTGGGGGGGAGCATATAGTCACCGCTTCGTCTGTCCGTGCGTGTGTGTGAGCGTCCGTCCTTGCACAATTTTTGTCCGGGCGATTTCTCAGCAACTAATGACCGGAATTCAATGAAACTTTATGGGAAGCTTCATTACCAAAAGGAGATGTGCATATTATCAGCGGGTTCTGGTCGGATGATTTTCACAGAGTTATGGCCTTTTGAAATTTTCCATTAACTGTACATATAGTGCAATTCTTGTCCGGGCTAATTTTCAGCAACTAATGACCAGAATTCAATGAAACTTTATGGGAAGCTTAACTACCAAGAGGACATGTGCATAATATCAGCCGGTTCTGGTCGAATGATTTTTCACAGAGTAATGGCCCTTTGAAATTTTCCATTAACTGTTCATATAGTGCAATTCTTGTCCGGGCGATTTCTCAGCAACTAATGACTGGAATTCAATGAAACTTTATGGGAAGCTTCACTACCAAAAGGAGATGTGCATATTATCAGCGGCTTCTGGTCGAATGAGTTTTCACAGAGTTATGGCACTTTGAAATTTTCCATTAACTGTACATATAGTGCAATTCTTGTTGGGGCTATTTCACAGCAACTAATGACCGGAATTCCATGAAACTTTATGAGAAGCTTCACTACCAAAATGAGATGTGCATATTATCAGCCAGTTCTGGTCGGATGATTTTTCACAGAGTTATGGCGCTTTGAAATTTTCCATTAACTGTACATACAGTGCAATTCTTGCCCGGGCTATTTCTCAGCAACTAATGACCGGAATTCAAAAAACTTTATGGGAAGCTTTTCTACCAAGAGGAGATGTGCATATTATCAGCCAGTTCTCGTCGGATGATTTTTCACACAGTTATGGCCCTTTGAAATTTTCCATTGTACATATAGTGCAAGTCTTGTCCGAGCTATTTCTCAGCAACTTACTACGGGAATTCAATGAAACTTTATGGGAAGCTTCACTACCAACAGGGGATATGCATATTACCAGCCGGTTATGGTTGGATGATTTTTCACAGAGTTATGGCCCTTTGAAATTTTCTATAAACTGTACATATAGTGCAATTCTTGTCGGGGTTATTTCTCCCCAACTACTGACTGGAATTCAATGAAGCTTTATGGGGAGCTTAACTTCCTTGAGGAGATGCGCATGTTATTTGTTGGTTCTGGTAAGTTGATTTATTTAGAGTTATGGCCCTTTTAAATTTTAGGTTGCTAAACAATCCATCGTATTATTTTGTCCAAAGTTATGCCCCTAAAGACGTTTCCTTTTATCTGGATATATAGTGCAATATTGTGACAAAAAACCTTTGGGGAGCATCACCCGTCTCCGACGTTTTCTTGTTATATTTTAGATGTTTTTATTAATTTGCTATTTTTTATTGATTTTGGGGGGTAATCACGTGATAGTCGAGATGGCAATGTCCATGCCGAGACAGGTAGTTTTCGCTGTTTTATACCCTGTATAACTAAATTTCAAGCCATTTCAGAAATAAAGTGATAAGCGAGTTTACTTTGTATTAAAATTTGCTTTTTATCTCTACTTAACACGCTGCAAATTTCTTATCGGAGCTGTAATTAGGTCATCTCGGTAAGAAATGTTTTAGCGAGCAATGTCGAGCTGTAATTAGATCATCCCGGTTAGAAATGTTTTAGCGAGCAATGTCGAGATATAGTCCGAATATTAACACACATATAACACTAGTAACTTTCTTGCTGATATGGCTGAAAGTTAGTGATATTTAATAAATAAATACAGGTAATAAATGGTATAGAAGGACGAAATACATCGGTCTTGGCATGAATGAAGCGATCTTGACTATCATGTGAGTATCCCCTATGTGATTATAAACCGATCATGTTCATGATTTCTGGTTTACATTGGAAAGTAAGTCATGATAACCTCAGACTAATATAATGATGTATTAACTACCCAGACCCTGATGCTACCCAGACAAATTTTATGGCAAAACAATTTTTAAAAAACCTTCTAAAAACAAAAACAAATACTTACAACAATTCCAATTGTTGTAAAATATTTTCTTTACTTTTTCTAGATATAAAACCTCTATGTTTAGACAATATAAATTATTAGTTTTATGTTTTTGCTATAAATCACAAAGATCTTTATATAACATTGGCAATGTAAACAATTTTTAAAATATAATCAAGCATACGCTAAATATTTGATATGTTATAGTTCAAAATGTACATTATTTTCATACACTTTCTTATGTTTTCCGTTTTCTAGTAGTAATGGATGAAAACTTCATTGTTAAGAAATGTGAAAAATAAATGAAAAAAATAAAATAAAAAAAATAATGATGTATTAAATCTCATATTTGTATTTTTATGATTTACTTGTAGATTATGTGCTATAGGCTACTTATTTGTGAAAAAAAAAATGTGAATTCCTTTTACACAACGGGAACAAAAATTGTTGTTTGTTCCATCCAGAAACTTGTTATATTACAAGCACGAGTACATTGGAACACATTACCAACCTATCAGAAGTACCAGAACGTTGAGGCACATATAAACTGTATGCAGATTACTGCTGGGAGCTAAATATGGCCAGCAATTTGTCAACATATTGCACATTTTAAAAGAGTTTTTGTTGTTTTGTTTGTCTAATAATTGACATTTAACTATAGATTGACATATCAACCATGCATGTTTTAAAATCGTTTCACTTTAAAGTTATTTATTTAGAGGACCAGATCAATGACTTCACATGCTATGTGTTTTTCTAACCACTGTTATTGTTCTTAAAAATACCATTTATTTTGAATCATATTATTTTTGCACATGAAATATCTTAACATTTATTTACCATAATTTTTAAACTTGAGATTGTGAGTAAATCTTCTAACATAAACTTTTTAACACTGTTATTCGAACACTGTAATTCAAACCAAAAGGGCACATTAAACGAAATGATATTTTACTTACACACCATTATACAGGGAATAGTGGTTTGTTTTGGAAAATTATCGAGTTGAAATCACAAGTGGTCATTGATGTATGCCCATCTTTGATAAAGCGAGGTATATAGATTTTAACCTGTCTGCCATGTGGTTGGTTGGGATTTAAGTTGCTTGGTCATGACTTTCTGCGAGATATATTCAAAAATCTTTGACCTGCCACCATGAACAATGGTGTGATGATTACTTTAGAGGAAAGAAAGAAGCCTATTAATGTGTAGGTCAACAGGTCAAAGGCCACTGTCATATGGGCTTGTCAGAGTAAATTAGTTTCTGAGAAAATCTTGACAATCATTTGACTTGTGATCATTCTTATTTGTATCATGTGTCTAGTGATTACTTGGTGTAAAGAGCAGCCACGTGTTGATGTAAGGTTACATCGTCAAAGATGAAGGTCACGTGGGTTTGGAACAGGACATTTGTTTCAGCACTATCTTTTGATCATACAAAATAAATAGTGGTTAAATCAGTGGACAATGACAACTATTTTGATGTGAATGTCACTAGGTTGAAGGTAAATGTCTCATGAGCTTTTATGAAGAAATTAGTTTCTGCGTGTTAGCTAGAGAACACTTCAACCTACAATAATATAAATGACAGAATGACACAAAATGATATAAGACCAACATTTCTAAAGGTCAATTTCATATTAGGTTGGAATAGAAACTTTCCAATCATTTGAGAAGGCTTTAACCTATAATCATGGGTATTAATCTAATGTTTACTTGGATGGACAGGAAGACATCTATAAAGTTTAAGGTCATTTGGTAAAGGTCACAGGGGCTTGTATAATGAATTGGGTTTACTCACAATATGTAGTGAAAGCTTTGACCAATGATTATTTAAACTTTTGTGCGGTTACTCTGGAGAAAAGAAAGCTGCATATAGCTTTTTTAGGTAAAGATCAAAGATCAGTCGACCATTCTTTATGCAACATCTTTATAATTATGAACCAGGAAAATGTAAAAATGGAAATGTGAAAATAAGAAATAATATTCACTTATATTTTTGATTGTTTATTGCCATTATAAAGGACAGAAAAATCATTAATTATGTATACTCTCTGTATGTACTTGAGTTTAAATTTTATTTCAGCATTTATCAATCAAAATTTTGTTTTATTTTGTATAACCCACACAAACTAAGGAGCTGTGTGTGTTGGTCATTGCATGTTATGGTTTTAAGACCACAGGTTGCACAATATTTTCTAGGCACATTGATAGTTGTGTTACTCATTGTTCAACCATAAAATACATAATGATACATTTTAAATGGTAATAAATCCATGCATGTTTGCACGGGTCAAGCGGTGTTTAAACATCTAACTTGCAGATTTCCAACTAATCAACATTATGTTTTCATTATCAATACACAGGACAGCCTACATCTACATCTACAAAATTAACCAATGCAAGGACTTTTTGTTAAAAAGTATTTTAGCATCAAATATGGCGTACTAAAAGTGAAAACATAATATTTAATTGTTGGAAGCTGATTGTCACAACAGATTGGATTTGGAGGGATATGTATTTTAGTAAGTGTTATTTTAGTTTACTATTGAGACGTGTAAATACAGAATGAATGATTGCCAAAGGAATTATGTATTCTTGCAAATTGAATGTGTTTTGGTGGTAGCCAGATGGATTCTAGTTAAGTTGACTTGGGTGAACAGTAATCAATTTATTCCTTTAGTTGGAAGTCTTCTGCGCTGTTTGATACCAAACTTTTGCAAATGGCTTGAAAATTGATGGAGCAGTGAGCTTCAGAAATGATGGAGAGTAAGTTGGTTCCTTTTTCCTAGTTCCTTATTGCTTATTCGAATAAGGAGTAAGGAACTGTTCCTTATTTTTTATTCACGCGTAATAAATGTGTTACAGGGTTTTAAACAAAAAGAATGCAAACATTTCTGAAGTAAATCAAAACAAAATAACTCGAATACATTTACTTTATGCATAACGTAACATATTCATGTTTCTTCTTCGCGCTTGCATAGGATTTCTTGTTTAAACCGAACCGATATTTTCTAATTCGAATACCAACTTCGCATCAACAAAACCTAAAGCATATACTTATATTTTACATGTTTGTGATATAAAAGTGCAAACTTGTACGATTTAACATGTTTGTTTTTATTTATAATCCAGTTCCTTTTTCGCGGCTGAATAAGGAAAAAACGGAACCAGTTCCTTATTCCTTATTCAAGCCGAATAGGGAACTCGCATTTTCTTACTTAAACATCAATGATATTGATACAAAGTTAACCACATATAAATGAACATATTATTTATATATATTGGTTGTATATGATAAATACAAATTGCAATACATTTCTACTTTGTTTTAAGTAATAATAATCCAGTTCCTTATTCAGTTTTAATAAGGAATAAGGAACTGGTTCCTTATTCCTAATTCAAATTGAATAAGGAACTGGAATGTTCTTTCTATATATCAGAAATCAAAATGAACCAACCAAGAATAAATGTATTAAAGGTGTCAAAAAAGTATTTATTGCAGTACTATTTACTTTGTTTTATTTCATGATAACATAGTTTCTTCTTCGCTTTTTCAATCCGAATAAGGAACTAGTTTAGCATTAAATGAAATTTAGTAGAGATGTACTGCATTTAATTGTTTTTGATACCTAATCTATATTAACAATTATTTTCATTGATTTATTGGTCTCTTTGGTTCATTTTAATATTTTGTTTAGTATATAATGCCAGTTCCTTATTTGATTTGAAAAAATAAGGAATAAGGAACCAGTTCCTTATTCCTTATTCAATCCGAATAAGGAACTAGGTTATCATGAAATGAAACTTAGTAGAGATGTGCTGCAATTGATGTTTTTGATACCCAACCTACATTTTCAAAGATTTTCATTGATTTTTTGGTCTCTTTGGTTCCTTTTAATATTTTGATTAGTATGAAAATGCCAGTTCCTTATTCGATTTGAATAAGTAATAATGAACCAGTTCCTTTTTCCATATTCGCAGTGAATAAGGAACTGTGTTATTATTAAATAACACTAGGTAGAAATATAATGCAATACATATTTTTAACTTCAAACCTATATTAACCATGATTTTCATCGACATTTACTATTATTTGGTCACTTTCAATTTATGTTTGAGTAAGGCAATACCATTTCCTTAGATACTTGCTTTCAGCGTGTATCGTCACATAGAATATAAAAAGAAATTCGACAGAATACGTCTATATAACATAATCATGCTTCAATAACCTTCACACAATCTAAAATATAACATACCCCAAAGTGATTGTCCTAAACATAGGCTTCCGAATAAGGAACTAACTTAACACCCAATTCCTTATTCAGAGGCCATAATTTCGGATACTTAAATTCGGATCATTCTAGAATAGCACAGCTTTATATTCGTTATTATTGGCGATATTTAGTGTAATATTTGTAATTTATATCTCTGGTACAGGTCTTGAAGTCTTATCTGACCCTGAACGTTGGTCAAGAGTATATTATAGCTGTATATTATAGCTGAAAACTAAACATGTTTCAGATATCGTGTTCCGTTTTCATACGAAAACTGTTACGAAAGGATATGATTAAGAATGCAAAATGATTTCAACACGTCTCCATAAAAGAAAGACTGCACCGGAAGCAGCGATCCAAGTGCCTCTAGAAGACTGAAAAGTTTCATCAAAACGCCCTATTATTTTATTTTATGTTATAATTTGAACAAAAATGCGCGCATCCTAGATACATTTTAGTGCGGATACGCGTTTTTTTTTGGTTATACAGACCAACGGTACATTCGGCGACTTTCAACCTCGGCCCATGACGAATGCAAATGTCCCGGACACCATTGTCATCAGTGCGACGTCACTGATGTCACATTAAAGTAAGACTGGACCGGAAACAGCGGCCCAAACGCCTATTTTTTAGACTGGAAAGTTTCATCGAAATGCCTCTGTGTTTCGTCGTTGCTGTTGTTATTGTTGTTTTTTTTCCAATAAAACACCAAAACTTACATAGTTGTCATTGGGTGGTTTTATTTCAATATATTTTCTATCTCCGAAAGCGCGTTTTCTCGCTCTAGGATGCCTACATTTCATCCGGCGACCTTCAAGATTGGCGCACGATTAAAAGCCGTGGGAACCGACAAAATTGCACCGTTTTCGGTAGTTATAAGTGATATTTTTAGATATTGCAGCTGGTTGCGCTTTTCTTATTCTGCCGCGAAAACGGCACTATGTTATCATTACAAAAGAATACTAAAAAGAAATGTACTGTAATAAATACATATTTTTTATTCCCAACCTACATTTACAGTGATTTTCCTTGATTTATGCGTCCTCTTATTCATATTAATATATTTGTTAAGTAAGAAATGCCAGTTCCTTATTCGATTTGAATAATTCCTTATTCCTTATCCAAACCAAATAAGGAACTATGTTATTATTAAAACCACCAAAGTAGAAATGCACTTCAATTAACATTTGTATAACATTCCTACATTTACAATAATTTTCGTTGATTTATTCGTCTCCTTGGTTCATTTTAATTTATACTTTATAGCAAGAACATGCCAGTTCCTTATTCGATTTGATAAGGAATAAGGAACCAGTATCTTATTCCTTATTCAAACTGAATAAGGAACTGGATTATCATTCCTTAAAACTAAGTAGAAATGTATTGCAATTAGTATTTTAAATATACAATCTATATATAATGATGTTTATTTATATGTGGTTAACTTGGGATCTATTTCGTTGATGTTTACGTAAGAAAATGCCAGTTCCTTATTCGGCTTGAATAAGATATAAGGAACTGTTTCCTTTTATCTTATTCAGCCGCGAAAAGTAACTGGATTTATCATTATAAATAAAAACAGACATGTTGAAATTTACAAGATTGCACTTTTATATCACATACATAATAAAAATTATAAAATAATGTTATATGCTTTAGGTTTTGTGGATGTAATGTTGGTTTTCGAATTAGAAAATATCGAATAAGGAATAAGGAACTAGGAAAAAGGAACCAACTTACTCTCCATTCAGCAGAAATGTGATGTTGTGCGATCCTATGAGTCTGGTGTATAGATTTTGTGTAGAACACTTTTGAAGGGTTTTGGAGGGGGGTGCAGATGGATGGAGGGTGCAGCAGCTATTACATAGTTCCTTTGTTAAATAGCACTTGTTTTCTTAACTTTTTTTAATTTAAACTTTAGAAAGATGAAAAATCAAGTTTTACAGTTTAAATTAAATTTGATTCAAAAAAATGTTTATTAGAATACACTTGTACTTACTGATGACTGTGGATATGACAGGCATGGCATATGAGCTGACTGTGATCCTCACAAAATCCTGTCAGTTTTTCTTTCTTGTGCTCCTGACATTTTTCAAGTGGTTCACCCTCATTAATCTCAGGCCACTTGCTTATGTCTTTCTTTCCCAAAATTGCATGCTTCTTGAAAAGAAAGTTATGATGCTCCACACATTTGCTACAGTAAAATCTAGAACATTTCTCGCAGTAAAACTCAGCCTCCGTGCTTTCATCATTTTCCTGACAGATGAAACAAAAAAAGTCATAGAACAAGTCTGATCCTCTGTGAATTGAATTCTCTAGATTGGAAGCCATTTTGTAACTATTGAAAACTCCTTTGTTTGTTAATTTTAATATTAAATTTCAATATGTGTATCCAGTGTGAGTTGTTATCTGGTCATGTGAGTGAATACCATGTCCTACTTTAGAGGTAACAGGTACCCATATTGTACTGATACCAATGGCTTTATGAGCAAACACATTAATCTGTTAACAATTTGATAACGTTGCAAATGTGTGTAGAACAATTTGTACATGCTGTTAAATTATTCTGATCAATAATCAAACCAACTATATAAGAAAATGGTATATTTTTCATTCAAATCAAGTGTAAAACCTCAGGGAACTAAATAACGTTTTCTGTAAAGTGTAAACGTAGATTTAAATCAAAATTTAGCATATATACACACAAATTTAAACAAAAGGCTGTTAATACATGTATTATCAGAAACTTGATATAGGATTGTGCAAATTTTGCTAATTGAGTTATTATCTCACCTGAGCTCATACAGCTCATGGAGATCTCTTAGGATAACTTTCGGTCAGTCTGTGCAGGAGTGTGTGCCTTAACTTATTCCTCAAACAACGTGTCCTGCAGAATAGCAAGGAATATTTTAATGAAACTTCACATGAATTATCCTTGGGTAATTCTCTTTCAATGTTGGTTAGAGCGTAATGTATGTGTGGTTTGTGCGTTTAATGTTTTCTAACAATTGTTTCTTTTTAATATCTTGACATATTTTTATAGAATTTCACAGATTTTAATAGAATTTCACAGTAAAAAACATTGGTAACCTTCTTTCAACGTTTGTTCTGATCCGTTGCATACGTTACCAAATTTTTAAAAAAGGGTAACTTGCAAAATCTTCTGCTCTTGAATCTCAAGGGTCTGTGAATTAATGCTTAGTGTGTGTAAGATTGTTTAGTTGCCCTCTACTTAGTTTTTCAAGTGATGCATCAGGGGTAAAACAAAAATAGACAAACACAACCCCAAAATTCATCGGTTAAATGTTTGGTAGTCCTTCGGCAACTTTGTTCAAAACATGACTCTCTGGTGTCAAATGGTCCCGCCCTAGGGGTTTCTTGTTCACCTTGAATGAGCATAAAGAAAACTACCGGTAAATAAAATCACTGAGTTAATTTTAATTTGGTATGTACCGTCTTATAGTGGTTATCTGATACGTGTGTTCAAATCATGATCCTGGGGTCAAAATTGGCCCCAATCTATGGGTCCTGCATCGTGTCTTGCAGACTTTCACAAAACTTCACAGAAATGATACTGAAGACAACCTCTTTCAAAGTTGTGCAAATCATTCTGGTCCATTGCATATGTGGGTCATTAAAGATAAAAATAGATTTAAAAGTGTGAACTTAATCTTATCCACTTGCTTAAGGCTAAGAGGTTAATATTTGGTGTACAAGATTGTCTAGTTGTCCTCTCCAAAGATTGTTCAAATCATTTGACCCCTGGGGTCAAATCTGGCCACGACGTTACAGAGGTCACATGATTAATAGTGGCATATATATTGAATGGTTTAAAAAGATATCGTCTTTTTTGAAACTGCAAGAATCACGAATTTATTATTTGGTTTGTAATATCATCTAGTAGTGTTAATTGAGTCATTGTCGACCTGTAATGGCTTGAAGTCACTCGGGGGTGACTGGAAGCCGATTCATTTCACCCTGGGGTGATTTCAAGCCGATTCTAGTCACTCGGTCGGCTTGAATCACCCCAGGGTGACATGAATCGGCTTAAAGTCACCCTAGGGTGACAAGAATCGGCGTCTAGTCACCCCTGGGAGATTTCAAGCCGTTTCAGGTCGACAATGACCAAATGCGCTATAATAAATGGGTCATTGTCGACCTGAAATGGCTTGAAATCACCTGGAGGTGACTAGAAGCCGATTCATGTCACCATTGGGTGACTTAGAGCCGATTCTAGTCACCCGGTTGACTTCAAGCCATTTCAGGTCGACAATGACCCAATGAGCTCTAGTAGTTCTTGACTTATTGTTTTCAAATAATACTGTTGGGGTCAAAACTGGCCATCGCCCATGGGTTGCAAGATTTATACCAACTTATAAAGAAAATAACTGTTTTAATCTACATATAAAAAACGCAAGGGTCAGGGGTTAAATATATTGTGTGAAACATCATCTTGCGGTCCTTTACAGCGTTTGTTCAAATCATACCCTTGGGGTCAAAACTGGTCAAAGATAAGGGTCAAATAATTAGTTCATACTTAAATAATTAAATTAAAAGTTTCTACAAAACAAAAACAAAAATGCAAGAAGGTGTAATTTTTGGCATATAATATTCGACAGTGGTCTTTTTAAGTGGTATTTTAATTTGATCAAGCTTTTAGGGTCAAAATAGACCCTGACTGGAAGTGTGGGGTGTGAAATAGTTAAAATTGAATTGATGTTTGGTATAGTTTGGACATGGGGCCAGTCCAGTTCTTGAAATAATAAGCACATAATGCGAGTAAACAATCTGCTATGCTGGTACTGTTTGTTTCTGATGCAAAACAAACTGAAAAAAGACTTTAAAATGGAACGCTATAAATCTCAAATTTGTATTGTTTTTTTCAAATCTTTGCATTTATGTCAGAGGGAAGAAACTCACGAATGGGAGCAGATAAACAGCTCCAACTCAGTCTGGTCCATTGCTGGACTCAACCAATTAGATTGTTTATATTCATGACTGCTGTTTAGTTCTCCTGAGCATGTGGTGCTTCTCGGGAGCTCTCGGTATACTGTGATTTCCTCTGTTCGTTCACCAGTCGGTGCATGTTTCTGTCTGTGCGTTATTTTTTTCTGAGGACTTCTACTCCTTAACAGATTTGCAGATTTTTATGAAACTTGACTTCAATCATCCTTTGGTGACCCTCTTTCAAAGGTTTTCAAATTCTTATTGTCCATTGCAGGTTACCTTAGCTAAACTTGGATTCTTAAAAGGATTTTTTTTAAAATACGTCTCTGAAACCACAAGGGTTAATATGGCCCCACTGAAGGTGACCCATGATTTATTTAGACTCGTATAGGGTAACTATTTAATTATTTGAAAATCTTCTTCACTTAAATGATAAGTTCTAGAAGGGGGATACTTGGTATGGAACATTTGCTGTTGATCGTGTACCAAGTTTGTTCCAAAAATGCTCTTGGGGTCAAAATTGGCCAAGACCTGTGGGTTGCTAGTTTTCCTTATGTTAAAAAACTTAAAAAATATCATCTGAAGTAACAAGACCAAGAGGTTTTGTATTAAGCATTTTACTTTGAATAGTAGTCCTCTTCCAAATTTGTTCAAAGTATGTCCCTGGGGTTTAATTTGGTTTGACCCTGGAGATAATTTCGTTTAGCCATATCGCTGCTGAGTTTGAAAATGATTGCAGTACCTTGAAAACATGGCCACTAGGTGGATGTAAGTTTCATATGGTTAAAGTTAAACATTGTGAACATTC
Organism: Dreissena polymorpha; assembly: GCF_020536995.1. Classification (NCBI taxonomy): domain Eukaryota; kingdom Metazoa; phylum Mollusca; class Bivalvia; order Myida; family Dreissenidae; genus Dreissena; species Dreissena polymorpha. Next base: position 112,869,748 of record NC_068357.1, on the reverse strand, counting down.
TAGAAGTTACATTTGTATGCATTGACCTAAATGAGTTTTTGTTAATGAAATTGTTTCATATTTTACAAAGCGGCACATTTATTTGCAGTGAATACAACAAACTCAAACTGTACATTAAACAAGTTCTGACGAAGTGCAAAGCTAACGGCATTAAGGAAATGTGATTGTCCGCTACAGAGCCAGACTTTAGAAGATTCCTTGATCTGTTTTAAATGGCCAACAGTGACGGTATTTTATTTAATAATGTATATCTGTTTATTGTGCACTTCTTTAGAATTAATCACCTGGTTGATTTGCAACCTATGTCCATGCGGTTTTGTTTCAGTATGTGTGTTTCACAAGAAACATAAATTTAACTTGGTTCTTGACTTAGCATTTACTCTTCTTCAAAATGGATGGTTATATAAACAAACCCTTTAATGTTGTATAAACTATACTGGTCAGTATTTGGGATTGCTTAATGTAATTATTTCTGATCTTTTTCAAATGGATTTCATATTTCTCTTCATTCATTGACTCTTTACGTTTATAATCATTAGACTGCAGGTTACTTTGATAACATTTGCTACCTTTAAGGGACTTGTTCACAGATTTTCGTATAATAAGAAATGCAATGAAATATGTTTACGAACAAAACTAAACCCCAACCTCTGGAAGCAAAACAAAGTGCACTTCCACTTTGTCATGCTGGCTTTAGTTTATGTTAGTCAATTAAAAACATTATCTTAGTTTTACAACTATTTTCAAAATTATCGAGGGGAAGTGTTACAAACTCTGTATTATTTTATCAATTTCAAATAAGGATAATCCGTTCATGAATCAATATGTTTTTGTATTTCTTAACCAGGAGGACATTTCGCTTGTTAAAACATTATGTATTCATTTTTTTTGATTATATGACAATTATTTTGATAATCATCATTTTACCAAATTTGGAATAAGCCCATACAAACCACAAACTTTGACGCATCAATTAATCATTAAATATATATTTAAGCCTCTATTGTGTAACACAGTGTGAGGTGAAGGATTCGAACATTATGCTCCATGAGATGAAGATCCACGAGCAGCAGCTAGGCTTCCGATTGGCCAGTGACCCGGAGGTGGACTGCAGCAACGTCAAGCGCTCTATCAAACTGCAATTCCAGGTAATTGAAGACAAAAAGAATCAGCCAAAGTAAGTGAACATAGAAATAACTCTCTTCTTTGTAGCAATGATGTGGTTAAAAATTCCCTTCAGATACGCATTTGTATTCCCTCCAAATGTGGAGGAAATAGAATTTGCATTGTCCGTCCATCTGTCAGAATGTCCATCCGTCAGTTCTTCAGTCACACAATTTATTTTGTGTGGGTGGGGGGCAATAAAGTAAACGACTTTGCTTGTTACAACTTATTTTGATGTCAAATAAAATTTAAGACCCTTCGTAGTAGATTTAAGTATAATAGGCAAATTCATTTCCAACTCCAAGATATTGTTCAGCAGTAAAGTGCATACATTTTGAGCGGAAAGTGAGTTTATGGCAGGCTGTTCTGGTTTTATGCTGGGGGGATTTAGCCGTCCGTTTCCATTTTGTTTCTCAGTGAGAAAGGTTAACTTACTTTACTGTTTGGTGCTTGGACTTTGTTTCTGTTCATGTGTATCTTTATTAAAAATGTCCCTAACATATTATACATGCCAATTGAAAAAAACAACAACAAGGGATTTATGTTTGAACTAAGAAAATGACTATGCAGCGCTGAAAAGGTTGTGGTTTCATAAAGTCCATGTGCAATACCATGTAGTCACAATGTATTTCAATAAAGGAGTATTTATTGGTTGTTTTTGCAGGCAATTGTCTCCTCAATACAAAATTCCTCTGGGATTTAAAATAGGTATTTAATTTGAATTCTTTAAGGGCTACAATGTGTTCGTGGGGAAATACTGAAACATTTTATGGTTTGGCGAATACAGATTCGACCCTGAAAGAAAATGATATTTTTGAGTGCCGAAATCGGTTGTCAGTAGCCAATATATTTTTAATAACAGTGTTGTTTTACTTACCATTCCATAAAAGTTTTTTTTTAACTGAATAACATGTCTATAGAAAAACAGCATGCATGGAGACATTGCTAGCCAGAATGTCAAAATGATGCAGGCTCCTTTAAAAAAATGTTTAATTGTGAATAATAATTAAGTGTTTGGTTGTTTGCAGTTTATTGCAATAAATATAAAAGATTTAACGATGGTGTCTCTGCTTTACATGCAGGTGTAATAAATGAAAAGTAAGGCATAATAATAATACTGTCAACAAAATATTGCTAGTTGACATATCAAATTGCTAACGTCATTACATTATTTGCATTATACAGGTGAATGAAATAAGGTTGAATAATCATAGGTCATTACTTGAATATGGTGTGGCATATTTTCACACTTTTGGCACTATTGGCCTTAGGACTTCATATAAAACATATGCCTGTTTTGCTTGCTTTCTGAAACCGATATTGCTTAAAAATCAATATATATGCGTTATTATTAATTGTTAGGTATAATAATATGATTTACTAAATTCTCAAGGAGTTCTTGTTGACATATAAAAAATTGCCCTCTGCAGCATGTATGAATTCCATGTCTACGGAAATGCAATTTGAAAATGATCTGCTCTCAATATAAAGGGGGCGTAATGCATGTGCGATAAGTTTCCTCCCTGATTAGCCTGTGCATTCAACACATGCTAATCACAGACATTACTTTCCGAGTTGACTGGAGTTTCGTTTAAAAGAGACTTAACGTTTACCAACATTCCATAAAAGCAGGTCTCTGTGCACATGCATTGCGCCTAATTTTCCCACAGCGGGGCTTGAATTGTCTAATGAAGTTATGTTTCTCATTGTATTCAGATGTTCCAATGGCCTCAGTATTTAGCAGATTCTTGTGGATCGTGTCTACGACATGGATTTCAACAGCCCCAACTGGGACAAGACTCAAACTGTATCGCTCACAAGGCGTCTAGCTCTTAAGAAAGACAAGAAGTTTGCTGGGAAACTCAAAGTCATGGCGACCTTGGTAAAAAACGGCGTGGCCTCACAGTTGCAGGAGGCTTGCCAGTACAATGTAAGAAGGAATGTTATGCCCCCGGATCGAAAGATCGGGGGTATATTGTTTTTTGCTGTCTGCATGTCATTGTATGGGTATGTCCGTCATGTATGTGTGTGTCCCAAACTTTAACCTTGGTCATAACTTTTGCAATATTGAAGATAGCAACTTTATATTCGGTATGCATCTGTATCTCATGGAGCTGCACATTTTGAAGTGATGAAAGGTCAAGGTCATCCTTCAAGGTCAAAGGTCAAATTTCAAGTCCAAAGGTCAAATATATGGCTTCAAAGCAGCGCAGTAGGGGCCATTGTGTTTCACAAACACAGCTCGTTTTTGTGAGCAATATGATTTTGGTGCTTTGTGATTGTAGAAATTGAAACCTACCAGTTTCGCCCAATGCAAGGGGTAGAGAATACAAATTTAAAAAAAATATTTTACTCAAACTCAATTTTAAGTCTCGAACTTAAAGTTTTACTAGTTACTTCCCTACCTGAATCAGAGGTAGGGGGGAGAAAGTCCATAGAAATAAATTCATTACCAATTGCCTTGAAAGTTACATGTAGATAGACATTTGAGCTTTTTTCTAGGCGGGCTCAATGTATGTGCGTAAAGTGTCATCCCAGAATAGCCTGTGCTTGGGTAAATCAGGGACCACACTTGCCCTGCATGGTAGTTTTCGTTTTGGAAGAACACCTTTTTTACCAAATCTCCAGTTAAGGCGGAAAGAGTTGTCCCAAATTAGCCTGCGCTGACTCTTCACCCACATTCATTCACCCAACTTTTCCTTGGAACGCTCGTTTTTACTTGTGATCCTTTGATTTTTAGGCCCGGATTCTGCACCAAATGAGCTAGCTTTCCTGGTTGACCTTATTTACACGCCTTTAAGTTGCCCTGCAATGTGTGGCTTGTTACAAAGCTGTTATGGAAGCTTTCATTACGTTCTGACACAGATATTCCAAAATGTTAAGGTTCGATATACGTTTGTACAAACATTTAAAAAAAGAATTGAGTAAGGTTTGGTTTGTAATATGGATCATAGAAATGGATTGTTATGGTGGGATTTTGGCACAAGTTCCAGTTTTGTTGCCATGGCGTAGTGGATATGGTGTCAGCGACATGGCAGTCATTGGTTCGATTGTTTACATCTCCCCCAAAGACACCAAGTTCTTGTTCTACCCAGGAAACGGGCTATAGCTAAAATAAAAGTTGTTTTGCTAAAAATTCCATGTGTGGATGCTGTTTTTAGGTTGTGGTCGAAGATACTGATGACTCATTAATTTGTCAACCTACCTACGATCTGTAATTTTGTGCGTTAGTTGCTAGCTGGATTGTCCGTAGGTGCATGTCGGATAAGGGCCGAGGTTACATTTGCTAAAATTTAAAAACATTTTCTGATCAATAACTTTAGTTTGGATAGAGGGATTGCGCTGGTCGTTGTTTTGTACCGCCAAAAAATATGCAATTCTCAGCATTTTGTGTTCTTTTAAGATAATATAAACCTAAAGATATTTTATTCCAACATCGCTTAAGCCGCCGACTTGTAAGTGTTTAATGGCCATTATTAACCCATTTATGCCTAGACTCTCCCATCCTTCTTAATAATATCAATTTATTTCCAAAATTAGGGATGTCTAGTATATTTATTTCTATATTTAGAATATTTCTTACTGAAATTCATCTAAGCAAAGAGCGCACACCCTGATGAGACGCCGCATCATGCGGCGTCTCATCTGGGTCCACGCTGTTTGCCAAAGCCTGTTTTCTAGACGCTAGGCATAAATGGGTTAATAGGAAAAACATATAAAACGAAACGATCCACATAAATTAATAAAGGGGTAAACGTACTGGCAAGACAAAACATATAATGAACAAAATATAATTATTAAATTTATGAGCATTTTGCTTTTGCTTTTGTAAAAGTTTGTAACATTATGTCAGACTTGTATATATTATTTTTGGTATTCATTTGATATATCGTATATGATTTGACGCGAACAGTTAAGAGCTTGACATTTTTCAAGATCTAGTAAATAACTGAAAATTAAAATTAAATTGTAAAATGTAAAATACAATTAAACCCCATTTAATGGCATTCAAAAATCGTAATATATTCCTGCTTGTAGTATTACTTGATGTTCTGTCTTAGTACATAGGACATATCTCTGTGCCATGTTATTTGGAAACCGTAACATCTTGCACACGAAAAAGGACAATCATGCGCCACAGTAAGCAAATATGCCATTCAACAGCAAACTATGTCAGGACGTTAACAACAAACTTTGTCAGGACGTTAACAGTAAACTATGTCAGGACGTTAACAGTAAACTATGTCAGGACGTCAACAGCAAACTGTGTCAGGATGTCAACAGCAAACTATGTCAGGACGTCAACAGCAAACTATGTCAGGACGTCAACAGCAAACTATGTCAGGACGTTAACAGCAAACTATGTCAGAACGTTTTATGAGACGCGTCATTTTAAACAGCAATTCGATAAATGCAACACATTTTGTGACATGACTGATCGACTTATTTGAATGAACCTCATAATTAATATAATGACTAATTTGCCTTTTTATGCAATACATTTTTTTCTCTAATATGATGAAATTAATTATTTATGACATTTTAAACTCGTGTATTACATGTTATTTCATTTAAAGCGTCAATATTTTACGTTAAGTCTATGTAAAGATTACTCGAATCGTTCATTATCAGTCTTCTTGAAAGATTAAATTACCGTTACTTCCATTGCATATAGGCAAAACTTTTGCAGTTGAATGAAAGTGTGATTGCAGACTGCTAACACAAAGATTCGTAGTTTAAAAGAGAGACCTTATCGACGTGCACGACCCAGAGACTATTCCTGACTCAAATGCCAGCGTCAACTGCGAGTGCCAGTTTGCACGACAGTTAAACACGCGCGCCACCTCTATTTTCAGATGCATTAATAAATGAACAAATGCAACTTCCGGAGTGGCGTTCAGGCACGGATGTTTTAAAATTTCATGGATAATTTTACAGGGTGATTAAGTATTATTTTTTATTTTTCAACATAATTTGCATAATTTTTCAAATCGGAATGTATTGCGATTCAGCGAAGATTAATTCATTCGTTCTTAACCCATTTACAAACGCGAAAACATTTATAAGTTATGGCATGGCGGAGTTTTAAAAAGCATCTCGATGACTTTTCCTGTGTGACGAGCAAATGTCCATCCAATTTAATCGCTAACGCCATCAAACGATTGTGTACAACATACATTCGATACTGCATGCACAAAAATATTGACTTCCTGCCGACGTAGTAGATAATTTTGCATTTTTCTAAAAAAGATGGAGCCAATGCTTAGGAAATGGCGCTAATGATAGGAGGTGTCGCAATGACATTATCACAAGACGTACATTAGATAGATAATGCTATGTGCTATGTTAAATTTATAAATACATAAATAAGATTTAGTTTTTTTAATATATAAGTGATCAACTCAAATAAGAAGTCACCAACATGAATAAAACATAGTATTCGATATATACTAAAAAATGTGTAATACTCAATAAAACCAATAACTTAATGTTCAACATTATAAAAATAATACAGCGACAGCAATAGTTGTATACAGTATGATAATTCACGAAATAAAGATAACACTTCTTCTTGAAAAGATGATTTGTGGCCCTTAACCCAAATGCTTAATTTACTAAAAGGCCAATGTCAACGAATCTAAATTAGGCTCATATATGTTGTTTATTCCAACTATTGACTAAATAAATGAAGATAGCTTGGTCTTTTTCCGTATATTGTTGGGGGGTTTAATTCATATTCTACCACGGCACGTGACTTGTTTTCAATATACAAAGAAGGAAATCTACCATGGGTTATTACCCCGATATACCAACGGTTGTTAGTATGACGTCACTTTTGATTGTCCGCGCACTGTTTCATTCGGTACCCCTCGCAGATTATCTTAATCGGTACTTATCCGATGTTTGACGGAAAGGGCCGAGAATGTGCGATTGGCACTGTTTATGAATAAGAAAACAACGTCATTTGATTTTCATTGTTGTGGTGACGTTACGTTTTCGCGCAAAAGTGGAGGACGTTCGGTTAATATAATTCTCATTTATAACCTTTAAATCGCGGGTAACTTATTGGTGAAATCGTGTTAGAATCGAAATAATCGACGGGTAACCGTTGGTTATTGCGGTAATAACCGACGATATGTCGTTCCGATGCTTGTTATCAAACCATTCGGGCTACGCCCTCGTGGTTTAATTCCTACGCATCGGAACTCCATACCGTTGGTTCTTACCGAAATAACCAACGGTTACCCGTTGATTATTTCTTAATTAAATGATGTTATCTTACAAAGACGAACGTTTAAATCATTCAATGCATTATTAGAAAAGTATGTTTTCTAATTAAAAACGCACGCGACTCAAATGTGCTGAAGTAGTCAACTTACAAAAATAATAGAATTCCTGTAAACATAATAGAAACCATAACATAAAATATTTCATTTTCAAATAGCTATAAATGTGTGTTGGCGCCACCTCCTAATCTGAGCGACAACTCCTTAATTGGCATTGCATGCCTCCATCTCTTTTTGAAAAATGCAAATTTATCTATTAGATCGGCTTGAAGTCGATGTTTTTGTGCACGCATTAACTTGCACGGATACAAAACAATCGTTTTATGACATGAGCGATTAAATTGCCTGGGAATTTGCTTGTCACACATGCAATTTTAAGACACCGATTTGCTTTTACGAGTTCTACCATGCCACAAATTATAAAGGTCCTCACTTTTCCAAATGGGCTGTGATTGTATGTTTCTATACATTTTTAGATGATTTTTTTAATCGCTGAATCGCACTACATTGGCCAATTTATATATAAAAATATAATGCAAAATGTGTTGAAAAACATATTAAACCTAATCATCCTGTAAAATTATCCGTTAAATTTCAAAACGTCCGGGCCAGAGCGCCACCTCGGAAGTAGCATTGGCTCATTTATTAATGCATCTCAAAAAAGATGTTGTACGCGTGATTAACGGCCGTGAGTTTGGCTACAACAAACGTTAATTTTAAGTTAGACCCTGTAGTGCGAGCGGAACCATTACTAACAAATTTCGGAACTGTGGTCATTAAAACCATTAAGTGGCGTTTTCGCTTGATATATGCTTAACTTGAGTCCCTTTTAAAACAAAAACTAAAGACGATTTAATGCAGATGGATATACATAGACTAACATGAATATAAAGACAGTAAATATAAATTTTAAAAAGAGCATGGGGATGTAATGCTCGAGTCGGAAACGAAAACAAAAGTCGCCAAAGCAGTCGACAACGGCGCCATTATTCTAATTTGAACAGACAACAACAACAAACTATTTATTTTACTATTTATTTTTTATTTTATTTTATTTTTTTTATTTTTTTTTTTTTCTTGTGTGTGTGTAAATCTTTTATTTTCTATTATAATTTTTATTATTGGTTACATTTACAAAAAGATATCTGATTTACAACATGAAAATATCTCAAGCAAATGTTCGGTCAATAAACACCTCATTTAGTTTTATTGAAGGAATTATGAAATCAGAATCAATTAAAATTTGTGCATTATCAGAAATTTGGCATACAGGTAAAGAAATAAAAGAAAATATAAAAAGAAAATGGCACTGGTTTACTAATGAAAGAAGATTTAATCAAGGAGGTGGTGTGGGACTCATGATTGACAAAAGTTTCAGAGTTTTTGAAAGAAAAGATTTAAGGTCATGTGACATTGAGGCAGTTTGGTGCGAAATCTACGCAGAAAATCACAGTTTTATAATAGGATCAATATACATTCCACCAGATAATGGTGAAATGATGAAAAAACTGTTCAGTACAATAGAACATATTGAAAGGAATGGTAAACCTTTGATGCTACTAGGGGACTTTAATGCACATCACAAATATTGGCAAGACAAGAACAATAATAAACTAGGATGCCTGTTACATGAATACTTACAAGGAAAAGAACTAACAGTGACAAATAATGCAACATGCACCAGAAAGGACCACATTATAGATTTAACTATTATTTCTAACACATTAGTTGACAAGATCAAAAATTGGAAAGTTCAAGAAGAGGCCTACCTTAACTCAGACCATAAACTTATAGTGTTTGAATTGGGGGAGAAGGAAAGCTGGAAAGCAGAGACAAGATGGGACCTTAAGAACACTGATTGGTTAAAATGGAAACATTGGTGCAATGAAAATATTCAACAGTGGATTGAAAAACACACAACAGAAAAAGACGTGAACATCATTTACAACTCTTTAGTGGAAACCATAACAAATGGTGCAGAAGAAATATTGGAAAAAAAAATGATTTGTAAACATAGCAAAGGGTACTGGACAAAGGAACTGACAGAGTTAAGAAAGAAATTCAAAAAGTGCAAAAGGAACTTTGAGAAAAGATCAGATCCCAGTAATCAAATGAAACTTAATCAATGTAGAGAACAGTTTGCACAGTCTGTTGAAAAATCGAGACAGATGTACTTAGAAAATTTATCAAAAGAATTAGATCCAAAAAAGCCTAACAAATTTTGGTCTCTTATAAACAAAACAAGAAATAATTACAATAAACCAGTGATTCAACCAATACTAAGAAATGATAATTCTTTGGCAGTAGATGATGAAGATATCTACAAAGAGATGAAAATTCTCTATGGTCAAGAAAAGTTGGCAGTTAAAGATCATTTACCAGAATGGTATGAAAAAGTGAAACAAGATGTCATACAAATAGAAGAAACAGAAAGGCAAAAATTAACACAAACACCAACAGAAGTTGAGGAAAGTGATATAACAATAAAAGAAGTAGAAGAGGTAATCAAGGGTATGAATAATCTAAGTGCTCCAAGTCCAGAAGAACAAATTTTGGGTACAATGATAACTAAGGGAGGAGAACAGATGTGCTTGGGACTTCAGTTTCTATTTCAGAGATGTTGGGAACAAGGTAAACTGCCAGACGGTTTTAAATTAGACCCCAAAGTTATGCTGCCCAAACCAAACAAGGACAACTACAATGAAGCCAAATCATATAGACCTATTACCTTAGGTAGTGTGGTTGGAAAGCTCATGGAAAAAATCATCAAACTAAGGCTTACATGGAAGCTAGAATCTGAAAATGTGTTTTCTAATACTCAATATGCATACAGAAAAAATAGGTCATGTACACAGGCAGTTCTTAAAATGGTGAACAACATACAAGAAAACTTGGGAAAATCTGAAAATACCGTATTAGTGACAATGGATTTTGAGTCATGCTTTGAAAGAGTTTGGAGGGAGGGTCTGTTGAAAAAAGCTGAAGAAAACAACATAAGAGGAAGACTGTGGATTTATTTAAAAGAGTTCATGTCAGATAGAAAATATTACTTAAAGATTAATGATTTTAAATCACCAGTAATGACATCAAAAATAGGCATCCCACAAGGGTCAGTTCTTAGTCCCACTCTCTGCAACCTGTATACAAGCGACTGTATGACAAATGTGCTGTGCCAGCACATAGAATTTGCAGACGATGCTTGTCTCTACAACAGCGATACAGACATCAACAAGGCCATACAATCTACAAATACAGAGTTGGAAAAAATTAACCAATGGTGCACAAAATGGAATATGAGCATAGCCCCAGAAAAAACAACAGTTTTATTGGTAGGAAAGGAGCTTCAATCCATGGACAAACCTAAGTTCAACTCGAATGAACTAAAAATAGTAGAAAACAAAAGAATTCTAGGAATTACATTGGATAGTTTACTAAACTTTGAAACCCATATTGAAGAAAAAACTACTAAAGGATTTAATGCCTTACACAGTCTGGATAAATTTGTAGACTTCAACTATGGATGTTGCCAATCAACCTACATGAAGATGTATAAATCCTTAGTTCTTCCAATTATGGATTATGGTGCTTCAGTTTTAGCCACAGCTACAGACAAAGCAACACAACAATTTGGTACAGTACAAAGAAGTGCAATGCTTAAAGCCAGTGGATGTATAAGTAGTACCAGCACAGAAACAATGGAGATACTTACTAATACCATTCCAATAAATATACATTTAAATTTAAGACAGGCAGAAGAGATGGTCAGAATTGCAGCAAAAAGAGAAGAAAATGACACTCTGAAACAAGATTTTAATAGATGGCTTGCAAATCCAGAACAACACTGTAACAAACCTACCCTTTATTCCATACTAATGAGTAGATTCATAGAACACAAAGTAAATGTGCAATTCGAATGTATTGAAAAAGAGTTTGAATACAAAAAAGAATACATGGGACTTTCAAGAACAAATCAAAAAGTGTACACTGAGAACTTCAAACTAAACAAAGATCATCAAATGGAAAATGTAAATGAAATCTTGAATAGGTGCTCAAATAATGAAATCATAATATTCACGGATGGATCTACAATTGGAAATCCAGGACCGACAGGAGCTGGGGCAGTTATATATTTAAATGGGTATATGTGTAGCCCAATACTTTTAAAGCAAGGTGTTGCAAAAATATCAAACAACTACACGGGGGAATTAGTGGGAATTGAAATAGGATTAAACTTTGTGGATGATTTACAGGACATTACAAACAGGAAAATAATTATCTTCACAGATTGCCAGGCAGCAATAACAACGGCTTTTGCATGTGAAATTCCAACAAGAAACATTGAAATTATACTAAATATCAAACTAAAATTAAAAAACATTGAAGCACGAGGTAATACTGTTGAAGTACACTGGATACCAGGCCATAAAAATATTCAATGCAATGAATTAGCAGATCAACAAGCTAAACTAGCAGCAACAGAAATTATGACTTCAAAAACAGACAATCAGTGTTATGAAAAGAAAGATGCAAAAGAAGTAATAAATTTAATGAAAATAAAATCAATACAGAAATGGGAAGTTCAATATCTGAATTCAGAAAAAACAACAAAAATCCAAGAGTGCATCCCAAAGCCGGGTTCCAGAGCTTGCGTTGGAGAAAAAAATAGAAAAATATTCAATGTAGTGAACCAATTACTAAGTGGACATACTCGCTTAAAGGCTCACTGGTCCAAGATTACAAACAGCGAAGATGTGGAGTGTGAAGCATGTAGAACACCAGAAACTATAAAACACTTCATATTTGACTGTTCAAAATACTCACAAGAAAGATCAAGTCTTCAATACAGAACTGAAGAAATATTACATAGAAATAATATATCATGTTCTGATATTACACTGGCAACTTTAGTTGGAGAGATACCGGACATTACTTTACATGCAAAAGAAGAACTGTTCAATTCATTTGGCAAATTCATCATGGAAACAAACAGACTTTAGAAGTAAATGACATAAAATGTAAAAAAGTATCAAGTGAAAATGCAACAAGAGAAATTTTTGTACATAGATGAAAACGACTTCAACAGTCGTCAAAGCACAACGAGACCATAGGCGACAACGACGCCATAATTAGATTCAACAACAACAACAAATGGTATGAAAATTATTTACAAAAACGCAATGGTATTGATTTGATATCTTGGCCATATTTTCACTGCTTAATATTTGTTAAATGAATTTGGCTTCGAAAGAGGGACAGTTTATTTCGTGACAGAAAAACAAGGTCATTCTTGACAAGTCCATAGTATTTCGGATAAATATTTTCGGACAGAGTTGAGCCTATAGTTACATTATCAGGAGACAAAAATATTTCTAAACTGCACTCGTCCTGCAGGACCAGTGCATTAAAATTTTCATTCGTCCTGCAAACACATGCACTCGTCCTTTAAACATGTGTGAAATAAAGATTTTAAAGGCCCCACGAATATTCATCAAACCACAAATTTTGGACAGTTCGCGAACGTTTGGTCTTATCCTACACTGACTGCTGTAATCTCCTTTTTTCTGATGCTCCCGTGCTTTCCGTTTTGGACATTTGAACATCGCCCCCGCCCCCTTTAAAGAACGCTCGTATGTCAGACATTTTTTCACACGAAATTCAGACTGGTTTAAAACCGTACTTTCCGGTTAAATAATTCTTTAAAAATCAATAGTTATGTAGTGAAAGCAGTCGGATGGTTCCTTGACAACATTGAAGCGCAAAGTTAACACCAAAAAGCCAATATTTACGACAGAGTCTCGCATAACAACGCACACCTGCTGTATGAAATTTACAATTACAATTTCCAGTTCATTTGCGTTCTACTTTCGGAATAGATATGCTTTAAGAAATGATTTTATTTAATGAAAAAGAGTCTTACTGATCAGATAATACATATTTTAACATCAGCTTTTTTCACTCGTCCTGTAGGACAAGAGCTTTAGGAAAATTCACTCGTCCTTTCAAGATTTCACTCGTCAATACTAGCGGACAAATGGAATTTTTGTCCCCTGATTATACATAGTTTAGTTTAGTACACCAAATATTACCTCGGGTAGTGCTGCAACAATACGCCAAAAACCGTATTGCAATATATTGTCAGTTCAAAAACCTGTACGGCAATATATTGCAATATATTGCTAACTTGTGCAAGAATTTTAACTCGCCAGCTAATCACCAAAAACCAACTTAATTACATGAACATAACCTTTGTATTGTTTGTTTAGGTTCTAGTTATAGCCTGACAGAGAATTGCGGATGTTTAAAAGCTGGTTGTGTAACTTATCAGAATGCTGTTACGTAAAAATTTTTTTTAATCATTATTACTCCTGTTTATAACAACATCAATTTACAGTTTTACAATGTATTATGCATTTTTTTTTCCTATTTCCACAAGATTCATCTTAAATTTATCAGTATGACAAGCAAATGCAGCTCTTACAGACTCCCATGTATAAACGCTATTCCGTATAATAAACTTTTTAGAATGCGATTTTTACGTAACAATTTATTAATCCTAAACACCGATTTGTTTTGTTTTTGTAACCTTGATATCATTTTTTCGGATGGCTTTTCTGGACGATATGTGGATGAAGTTTTGTAGAATGTTGTACCGGTATGATGAAAATCGTATCGCAATACAATATGCGTATTGCGTATTGTGATATATACCGATATACCGGTATATTGTTGCAGCACTAACCTCGGGTACACAATGAGCCATAATTGTAGGTTCATTTTATTTTTGTGAAGGTGCTTGCAGTTAAAAATGTTGAGTACATACTGGTTGGTAGTCGGGATGAAAATGTTTGGTTTATTTAAAATTATTATGAGAACATCCCGTTTTTGGCAGGCCTGCGTTTTGGACCTAATGGCATGTTACTAGCCAGGCAGCTTTTAAATGTTGTTTTTAGCTCGACTATTATGTATGAAATATATATAGTGGAGCTATCGTACTCACTCAGGCGTCGGCGTTAGCGTCTGCGTTAGTGTGCAAATGTTAAAGTTTTCGTACTACCCCAAATATTTTCTTAGTCCCTTGACATATTGCTTTCATATTTTGCATACTTGTTTACCAACATGACCCCAACGTATAAACAAGAGCAGACAACTCTATCAAGCATTTTGTCATAATTATGGCCCCTTTTCCACTTAGAATATGCAGCAAATGTTAAAGTTTGCATACTAGCCCAACTATTTTTAATGTCCCTTGACATATTGCTTTCATATTTTGCATACTTGTTAACCGTCATGACCCCAACCTATACATAAGAGCAGACAACTCTATCAAGCATTTTGTCATAATTATGGCCCCTTTTATACTTAGAATATGCATATTATTGATAAATCTATGTTTAAGTTTGCGTACTACCCCAAATATTTCCTATATCCTTTGACATATTGCTTTTTATGTCCCCCACTATAGTAGTGGGGGACATATTGTTTTTGCCCTGTCTGTTGGTCTGTTGGTTGGTCTGTTGGTTGGTTGGTTGGTTGGTTTGCGCCAACTTTAACATTTTGCAATAACTTTTGCTATATTGAAGATAGCAACTTCATATTTGGCATGCATTTGTATCTCATGGAGCTGCACATTTTGAGTGGTGAAAGGTCAAGGTCATCCTTCAAGGTCAGAGGTCAAATATATGTGGCCAAAATCGCTCATTTTATGAATACTTTTGCAATATTGAAGATAGCAACTTGATATTTGGCATGCATGTGTATCTCATGGAGCTGCACATTTTGAGTGGTGAAAGGTCAAGGTCAAGGTCATCCTTCAAGGTCAGAGGTCAAATATATGTGGCCCAAATCGCTTATTTTATGAATACTTTTGCAATATTGAAGATAGCAACTTGATATTTGGCATGCATGGGTATCTCATGGAGCTGCACATTTTGAGTGGTGAAAGGTCAAGGTCATCCTTCAAGGTCAGAGGTCAAATATATGTGGCCCAAATCGCTTATTTTATGAATACTTTTGCAATATTGAAGATAGCAACTTGATATTTGGCATGCATGTGTATCTCATGGAGCTGCACATTTTGAGTGGTGAAAGGTCAAGGTCAAGGTCATCCTTCAAGGTCAAATATATGGGTCAAAATTGCGCATGTAATGTCACTTTTGCAATATTGAAGCTAGCAATTTTATATTTGAAATGCGTGTGTATCTCAAGGAGCTGCACATTTTGAGTGGTGAAGGGTCAAGGTCAAGGTCATCCTACAAGGTCAAACATCATTATATATATAGGGGGACATTGTGTTTCACAAACACATCTTGTATATGTTGCATACTTGTTAACCAACATGACCCCAACCTATAAACAAGAGCAGACCACTGTATCAAGCATTTTGGTGTAATAATGGCCCCTTTTACACTTAGATAATTGAACATTTTGCTTAAATTGCCATTACTTCTTTATAAATGATCAGACTTTATTATTACTTTGACAAAACAACACTTACCTGAATACCACAATGGATTCCACCCAAACAATACCCCACACCCCTACCCAGAATCCCTTCTTCCCCCCCCCCCCAACCTCCCCCTGACCCCCAATTTTTTTTGTTAAATTATCTAATAAATTACCACAACCCACATTATATCCCCCTCTCACCCCCCACCCCCACACCCCCCATTTTTTTAAACATCATCTAATGAATTACCACACCCCACATTATACCTGCCTTTCACCCCCCTACCCCCCCCCCAACAAAAAAATAATTTTTTTGTTTACTTTTTTTAATTTTGAAAGATTGTCTAATAAATTATTGAATATGAACAATTTCCCAATGATGGCTTACGTTATACTGTCGAGCACTCGAAAAGTCGAGCGCGCTGTTCTCTGACAGCTCTTGTTTACTTTTGTCTTTGATTCATATACAATTAAGGGTTTCCTTGCTAGTCGGTATTAAGTCAGGCAGTGGCTAGCCGTACAGCTCTGTACGTATAGTTTAAACCTAGCTGAAATAATTCGCGTTCAGAATAAATCTGTATTTTAATCCAAAAGGCATGTAAATTAATATTATAATTGGTTTGTGCAATTAATACTAAGCAATTAAAGAAACCCATAATTTCCTATCGGAAGATTTAACAATACAAATTTTCCAAATTTCCGAGTTTTGGACTCTAATATTGTTCCCAACAATACTGGTGCTTTTCACTATTGGGGAAAAGATATCACTGATTACACATATGAATGAAAGGATATGAAAATCACCAAAGGTAGTCATCAATGCAAATCAGTATTTTACTTCAATATTCATGTCTCTTGAATGCAATTTATACTCAAGTTCATCACCAGGAGATCAATCTGATAATCACAACAAGATTCAGTTTTAGCTCAAGTTGTCAAACAGTTTGACACATGCAAACATGAACAGCCATTAATACAACTTGGGTTACTGCTGTAAAATGGTCAATTGAAAGCTTAGGTTTGGGTTTTAACCCTTTACATGCTGGGTAATTTGTCGTCTGCTAAAATTGGGTTCCCGCACTGAAAGGGTTAAACTGGTTTTAGAGAACCTAAACATCACACTTATCCCAAATGTATTTAGAAAACATTAAAGTATAATACAAATAAGAATGAAGCTCATAGCTTCCAAATTCAAATTAAACGGCAGTAAAAGAGCTTACATGGAATATTACTAATACTAGTACCAGCTGTGATTTTCAACCCTCTGACATTGGACTTCTATCATAACCATGAACTATTTGTTCTTTGTGTCTTTTCACTATTTACTTATGCTATTCAGGTAAACGAAAACTAAAGACTTCAGATGTCTGATATTGAAGAGGGGCCATACCGTAGGCTGTCAAAAGGACGACGTAAGAAATCTTCACCAGTAGTAGTTGAGGTAAATGAATGTTGTGATTAACTGTATTTCCACTTGTATGCAAAATAGGATCGTTCTATAAGTTAACTGACTGTAATTTTGCTGAAAATGTATCATAAATGCAGTACCTTTAATAAAAGTTTAGATTTACAAATATAGAATGGGAATGCTCTGCAAAATGTTCATTTTTTTAAATCACCTTTTGTCAGTCATGAGTCCTCAAAATTTACCCTTATTAAATTCTAGAGTCCACATTTATTGTCCAATCTTTATAATAACAGGATCAGAAGATTTGTCATATCTTGTCAGAGTTTGAAACTGGGTCACATAAGGTCAAAAACAATGTCACTTCATTAAATAAAAAAAAGTTTTTTTTAACACCCACAGTCATTTTACAATTGTCATGAAACTTTGTCAGAACCTTTACTCTTGTGATATCTCGACCGAATTCTACTACCAAGACCGGTTTTGTTGCAAAACATGGCACCAGGGGGGCAGTGCAGTTTTGCTTATTACAGGGCTAAGGCTTAACCTTATGAACACTCTATTGGCCATATTTATTATTCAATCTTCATGAAACTTGGTTAAAACATGTGCCCCAATAAAAATTGTTCAGTGTGAGAGTTATCAGCTTTTGGCTTTCAACAACTCTTGAGGCAAAGTTTTAGCTAAATATTGATAAAATACAATAATCGGTACAAACATGTTACTTTTGTTTATTAATTAAAAAAAAACAACACTAAACATGTTTCAGCCATATCCTTGATCAGTAGTAGAACTGCTGTGAAATGGTCAATTGAAAGCCTAGGTTTGGTTTTACACTAGTTTTTGGGAGCCCAAACATCACAATTAGCCTAAATGTTTTTCTTAACCCTTTCCCACTCAGCAGCAAAGTGAAAATGGCCATGTGTAAACAGCATAAAACCAGAACAGCAGGTGATTAACTAGCAGGCTGTTCAGGTTTTATGCTGTTTGCTGCTCATCTGTATCTAAGGTTTGAAGATGAGGCCTTTAAAACTTGAATCTAATAAGAAAGCTTTTAAATTACACTTCAACACCGTTATTTCGAACACCGATAATCCGAAGTCACCGTTATTTCGAAGTTTTTTTCGGGTCCCGATTGTGGTTCTTCTTTGTTCAATGTAAAATTTCATTGTTAATCCGAACTTCGTTAAACCGAAGAAATCGTTAATTCGAAGTGATTATGTCGGTCTCAATACTATAATTCGCACCTTATCATCAATCTTTAATCCGAAGTCATAACTGCAAAACACTGAACGTAATTTAACACCTATGTCGTCTGCGCGTTGTGCCTCAAAAGCCGATAATTACACCTTTGTCGCCTGCGCGTAGCATGTTAATTTTATAATGTCATCAAAAGCCGACGACGAGGCCGACAACACATGAATGAACATGATATCTAATCAACGTGTGACCACATGCATCAACGACGTAAGGCAGTTCTGCGAGCAAAACACGGGCGGAAGCCAGTTCTTCAATTTCCTTTACAAATTGGAGAAATATGTTACACGCGTCCAGTTTAGTGCTGCTAACGCCGCTGTTCAGAAAGACATCGCGTCTTATTTAAATAAAAAGTGAATTCATTTCCGAAAATGTATTCATATGTATTTACATGTATGATGCGCTATGCATTATATTTTATATGTTCTGTAATTAGAGTAAAATAAAAAGATGAAAAAGAATCGTTCAATTCCTCCGTTTGTTACAAGTAGAAATCTATTGCTATCTGACTAGTTTACGTTTTTAAGTAAAACAATTATTAAAAGTACAGTGTGACCATGCGAATTCCACAATGTTGTATTTTTTCAGGATCTAAGAAGTCGTCTGTCAAATGTTTATTTCGAATTATCGTTAATCCGAAGTTTTTTTAACGGTCCCGACGACTTCGAAATAACGGTGTTGAAGTGTAAATATAACTTTCTAAGGGACTACAAATGCGTGACAATATGTATTTAAGTGTTGAAGGGTTAATGCATTTGGGCTAAAATTATATCCTGGTGATGCTCTTAGAGCATAAAGTTTATTCAAGAGGCATGAATATTGAAGTAAAATCTTGATTTTTTGAAGTAATGTTTTTTTGCTCAATCTATAAAAGTTTGCAGAATTTTTATGATGATAATAACTAGGCAAACTTTAGCATTTGCTTTTATTTACACTTGTGAATTAATAAGGCATTGAACATTATTTCAACAATAACTATTTCATAGCCGGTGACAAGATGGCGTACCACTGTACACCTGGCACTTCTATAATTGCTATAACAAAATATCAAAACAACAACATATCAAATGCATGGCAGTGTTTATACCTAAGTTTTGGTCAAAATCTGGTTTACACCAAAGTGTCCTAGGGTTACAGAAGTATTAATCAACATACATGTAGCTGTATTTATTTTAAACTTACCATATGCTCCAGATATATCTAACAATCATGGTGCAACACCGATTAACATTACTTTTTATCTCAACTTTTCGAAGTTGGTTAAATTTTTCTTTAAAGTCAAATAACTTTAACACTATCAAAGATAATTAACTCAAACTTGGAATACTTCTTTATGACAACAAGACAATAGTGTAGGTCAAGGTGCATAACTCTGTCAGCCTTTTTTTAGAGTTATGCCCCTTTTTATTCTTAGAAAATTGAAAATTTGGTTAAGTTTTGTGTTTTGGTCCATTTTACTCCTAAAGTATTATAGCTATTGCTTTCAGGCTTGGAACACTTGCTTACTATCATAAGGGGACTGTACAGGAAAAGTTGCATAACTCTGGTTGGCATTTTTACGGAATTATGGCCTTTTTTGACTTAGTAACTTTGAATATTTTATTAATTTTTTTGTTTAGATGCACTTTACTTTTAAAGTATTAATGCTATTGCTTTCATACATCAAATACTTTCTTACTTTCATGAGGGTACTGTACCTGGCAAGTTGAATTTGACCTTGACCTTTGAATGACCTTGAATTCTCGATGAGAGGTGGTAAAAAGGTGTATACATGTAATGAGAATATTCTGGCCGTGGTAAAATAGGGGACAAATGATACAAATCTTAGTAAAAACGTTTGAACAGTCTAGATGCTTTAAAATGTGACCTATTATTATTAAATGTAGTTGGGATACTTGTCTTACCATATCCCGGTAAAGTTAAAACTGGGTAATATGTTGTTAAAAAACAGTAAGTAAATTATTCATCAATTGTTGTACTACTTAAGCTCTTGGTGAGCGCTTTAAAGCCATCATTTCCATCTTCTTTAAGGCTGATTTCAATTGAGCAATTCTTTCAGAAGTTAGATTATAAATACACTCAAAAGTTAGATTATAAATACACTCTGATTTTTTTTTTTGGAAAATCAATTTTATACACAAATTGACCAGTTTGTGAACCCCAAATTACTACATGCTATTGAGATTCTTATCAGAAAAAACAAGTATTTAATTTATAATATATTAGTTTTCAATCAGTGCTTCACGTTTTGTGTAATACTTCTAAGTTTGTTCTAAAATCTCTCAAACTGAAAATGATATATTACTTTTTGTAAATAAAACTATTTTGTTGGAAATTTAGCTTATTCTTATCTTATTCGATAACTATGTATGCAGAATATCAAAAAAAGAAAATGGAACTCTTAAATCAAATTTTCAGATTCAAATATTTGACCGGTTTTTAAATAATCATATTAGCAGATATTCATCCCCATTTCTAAAAACACTCAGTGTGGCTTATTGAATGGCAACATCTCTCATATCTTAAGTTGATTATCAGTTTAACTGTTAATAATCGTAACAATGATCTCATACATTTTTGTGTGTGTTTATTTTACAGGAGTTATCAAGTGCTGGTAAAAGAAGGAGGGGCTCTGGGCAAACTTCTGAAGGCCCAACATCAGCGCTGCAAGATGTCTGGTTTGCCAACTCATTCCAGCGTGCCCATGGGTTTGCAAACAAGCTTGATCCCGCAAACCACTGCAAGGCAGCCACCACGCCTCAGGTAAGAGCATCAATAAATCACCAGCTGTCAATTAAACGAGCTCATCAGCCAACCAGATTCGGCTTTGATGACGACATTTTGTCTGAGCAGCATAGAGTATCATCAGATAGATATTAGTGGCTGGGCAAGTAGATTGAAGTCAAATTTCAAAATTGGTATGCTGGTTGGGCAAGTAAATTTTAAAAATGGCAATAATTTCACACAATTTATCATACATACCCTTCTGTTGTAATAAGCTAAATCATATAGAATCAAATTTCAAAGATTCAGGGCCAAGGAAAATCTGTTTATTAATTGACGATGCTGGAACAGCAGCGTCCAAGGTTTTATAACCAGTAAAAAAATTCTTCACAATGGCGACCTATGTAAAAGACCGAGCCAGTCCGATTGAGATAACTCGATTTTTCAGTTACTCCCCTTGGCATTCGCCTCTGCGTAGGAGATTGCTCGTTGATTTTCATTGATAACATTCTCCTAGTAGAGTTGTCATTCGTGTTGATAAAGGTAAATATTAATAGAACAGAATATACTGGGGAAACAGATTCAATAAGTGTATCAGAACGTTAATTTCAAATTAGTAATTTTACATCCATTTTATTTTTATGGACCAATGAAACAACTATATATTTTCTCTATTTTGTTTGATATTTGTTCTCAATTTAGTAAATAAATTGCGAATAAAAACATGTAAAATTAACTTTTTACGTGATCACAAAACTAAAGAATGCGAACGATTTCGAACCTGCAAATTGTAAACGATGCACTGCTATGATATATATAGATAAAACAACATTTCTTTGCGTAATTGTCCGTCCCGCTAGCGCAGTGGTAATGACGTTCGCCTTTTCACCTTTACAACACCGGTTCGATTCCCGCTCCCGGCGCAATATTATATTTTGTATGTTTTGTGGTCATCATTCCTGACAGTTGTTTTTTTTCCGGAAAATCTCATCCCCCCCCCCCCCCCCCCCCCCCCCCCCCCGCAGCATTTGACCATATAAAAAATTAAAAAGTATTTCAGTACAAAACAAATAGCTGGAAATTGCAGCTATCATTCAAAATTTGTCCCAATCTATCTTATTAGGTAGGAGTGCTGGACACAATCCGGGTCCCAAAATTATGCAGCCTCAGTGCGGAGGTAACTCATTACCTTGGAAAAACACAAATACACACACTGGGTGCAGCCTAGGCGCGTATAGACTCAAACAAGGCAACAAACTCAAGTGCGGGCACAATCATTTAAAATTTACATATTGAATACGATATTCTAACAGAAATTACTCAACCACCTAAGTGTACATACCATGTTTGATATTTCGTTCGATTGTTAGATTTCAGCATATACATGTATAAGGTCATTTTGCTATTAGTTAACTTATCCATATGTTCCTGGGCGAACTCGGATAGTCAAGTGCTCATACGATTGAGCTCACATGGTCCGGCTATGTGCTCATACCTACTTTCGAGAATCATCATGAATGTATTGCCATACTTAATGAACAAGAATGTGACCCGCCTCCCAGTTTCGCTAAATGGGTCAAGTTACCCACGGGTACTACTTCCCTGTACCCCTAAACTTTTTTCGTACCAAAAATTTTGGTACGCAAATTTTTTTCGTACCAATTTTTTTTCGTACCCACAATTTTCGTACCAAAATTTTTTATCGTACCCAAATGTTCATATCAACATACACAATTGTGGTGATATAGATAAACTTAAATTGATGTTTTATATCCATCCTCTTCAAAAGCATCGTCACACCAGTACTGCCAGTACTTTGATTTTTTACAAGTATTATACTCCTATGACATTTTGGTGGTTCTGGGCTCTTAGCTCTAAGGCTAGGGAACCAACATATTACATAACTTGTATGGTTCCCCGCGAGGGCATTCAGCTGTTAGTTTTAATGAATCGAGCATTTTATGTTAGATAAATAGGTAAGTGATTGAGCACTTGGGGACTATTGTATTTGTTCCATCCATTTCCACTTAAACTATAGTAAATATGAAATAATTGCATGAGTATTAGTATTGCCAAACAATGTCTGTCTCTGTATATATATATATATATATATATATATATATATATATATATATATATATATATATATATATATATATATATATATATATATATATATATACTTGTTATTTGTACAGCAAAACATGCAAACATACTTTGCAATTCTTAATATTGTTAAATGCCTTTCATGTAGCCAAAGAGAAGGAAGTCTACGAAAACAAATATACAAGATGAGCTGAACACCAGTGACACACTCCTGGCAGATATGGACATTGAGACCATAACAAGCCAGGCTCTGTCGCAGTCACAGATTGCGTTTTCTGTACAGAACAATAATTGCTCAAAAGGCACAAAAGAAAACGCTGAACTGAGCCAAGTTGACTATAAGCGGTTCAGGAATTATAAACCAACACAGCCATTAGGCAATGACAACAGCAGACAGGAAAGTAGTAAACCTAGTAGTTGTACCGAGGATTCTTTTTCTTTTTCATTTGTTGGGGAACATACAGTCTGTGAGGAGAGTTATGCCACACAGTCAAGCAACAGTAAGCAGTGTGAAATTCAACAATCGTATCATAATTTAAGAAACAAACCCGCCAACATTGGACCGGCCTTTGCAAAAAGTGATGTTTATTCATGTAAGAGAACTGACTTGGTATCATCAGTGCCTTTGAAAGAGGTAAATGTGACTGATGAAAGTTTTGAAGGATCTCAGCTTGTGTTAACGTGTGTTGATACTACGCAATTAAAAGATTCTGTAGGAGTTAAGTACAGGTGTACTCCTTTTCAGAGACTGCTTCCAGTAGGAGCTGGTCAACCTTTGAACCAAACACAATCCGACCTGGTGTCCGGTACCCAGTATAACTCAATTCTCCATGAGTCATGTTCTGGTTCCCAGTTTCCAAAGGAAGAAACTCAAAATATGGCTCCATCTCAAGCCTGTCAAATAGGAAAACTTTTTTCTGGGTCCCAGCTTGTTGAATCTCAGATCCCAGGGACTGGTGTGATGAATATGACGGGAGTCTTTGTCGAGTCTCAAGAAGACAATGATGCTGCCAATACCTCGTCGGACATGTTTGATGAAAGAGTTTGTGAAGAAAATGATAGAGGTAATCCAATTACATGTAACTCAGTTAAATATGAATTGACTCCCACACAGCAGGACTGTGGTATAGCAAGTCATACACAAAGTTTAATCTGTGATGATAGAGCAACCAGTGATTTGTTAAATTCTCAAGTGTCCAATAGCAAAGACAAAGATCATGAGAAAGTTACTGAAAATGACAACAAGAAACAACAGGCATTTGTTCAGCGATTGATTAAGAATTCAGCTGTAACATATGGGGATTCCAGCAAAATGGGTAACAACACTTTGTCGTCCAATCCTGTGACTGTGTTGTGCGCCACTCCTGGAACGAGTTCACTGCAGGAGAAAATAAAGAAACGTCTTGTGGTAAGTTGGTTACAAAGAGTATTGTGACATTTCGTGTTGTGGCTGTGTGTTTTAAATATCATTTATGTAGATTGGTACATTAATGGAATTTAAATTGTTTATGTTATTTTCTGATCTTATCTGATGTTACTGTTGGACTTACTGATATTGTAGTTCTTGAGAATGTTATTTTATGATTAGATATTCCTGATATAGGTTTAAAACTTGGATTTTATGGAAAAAATGGTGGATCCTGTATTTTAGTATGACTACATGTTACATACATGTAGTCGTTTTTAGCGACTATGGGCTTATGTCATGGTCCTGTGTCTGTCGTGCGTGTGTCCATGCGTGCGTGCGTTAACTTTTTCTTTAAACATCTTCTCCTAAAGTACAAGTCCAATTCTGATAAAACTTCTAACAAATGTTCCTGGGGTGAACCTGTTTCAAATTTGTTCAAATTTGACCCCGCCCCAGGGGTCAATAAATTGAACATATGCTTATTTTAAGCCTATTTTGTGCAAACTTTAAAAATCTTCTTGTCCATAACCATTTGGCCTAGTGCTACCACATTTAGTATGTAGTGACATTTATTAGTTCTTTACTTTGTTTGTTCAAATTATGCCCCTGGGGTCAAATTTGACACTGCCCTGGGGGTCCATGGTCCATATGGTCCATAACCATTGGGCCTATTTTTACCAAATTTGGTATGTATTAAAAAAAATCTTAAAGTTCTCTACCAAGTTTTTTCAAATTATGCCCCTAGGGTCAAATTTGACCCTGCCCCGGGGATCACAAAAATGAACATATGCTTAAATAAGGCCTATTTTGTGCAAACTTTAAAAATCTTCATGTTCATAATTACAGAGCCTAGGGCTACTAAATTTGGTATGTAGTGACATATAATAGTCCTCTACCAAATTTGTTCAAATTATTCCCCTGGGCTAAAATTTGACCCTGCCCCTGGGGTCACAAAACTGAACATATGCTTAAAAATCTTCCTGTCCATAACCATTGAGCCTAGGGCTACCAAATTTGGTATGTAGTGACATCTTATAGTTCTCTACCAAGTTTGTTCAAATTATTCCCTTGGGGCCAAATTAATCCCTTGAAGGCTCCCATTAAAAAGTTGTTCAAGAAAATTTGACTTGTCAAAAAACATGGCCACAGAAAATTCGTTGAACTTTGCATGTTTATGCGTTTTTGCAATTTATTAATTATGAGATGAATAAACTATTTTCTTCTCAAACTAAAAGTTTATCAAAATACACTTGGAATAACTTTTAATTATAAGAGATAAAAATATGTGAAATAGAAAGAACGACAAAATCTTTTGGAGAGATAAATGTACCTACGTTTTAAGCAAAGGACCTGTGCGATAATTCCCGGGCTTTTTAGTCTGTTTAGTTAACACCGTAGTAACGTTTTCCATATATAGAAATGCTCACCCTTCCAACTTTAAGCGCCCAGTGGGACGAGGGATGGAAAGTGAAAGTCACATGCTTCAGTACATTTCAACCCATGCGCATTGCACCCTTTTTTCGCATTAAAAAACAGTGGAGCGATATATGCCCTCTTGTTTTCAACTCTTGTGAATGTCAGGGATGTTGTTTTTGCATTTTTTTGGGGGGGGGGGGGGCGGGGATACAAAAATACTGTCATTTTTGGCATTTGGTGAAAACATTTCACAGCTGGTGTATGAAAACAAAAGTTTGTAAACCTGCAAGATATGAACTGAATACCTGATTTTATGACGCCTTATAGGTTCTCTTATCATAGAAGATAACAAATTTCCAGTACAAAGGTAATCAAATAAGCTTGTGAGTATCAAAATCAGATTACAGCTTTAAAATTAAGGGTAACAAAGCCCAGTGCAAATGTAATTTAATACCTTTGCAAATAGCATTAAACACTAGCATTTTGACTCAACAACCCCAAATGTGTACATTCTTAAACAAAGAAAACTGTACAATCCTGCATACATAAAATTGAGTATCTGATCAAGTTTCTTCAAAATGTGCTGGTGAAAGACATGCTGTACAAAATATACTGGTGCAAAACATGCAGTGCAAGATGTACTGGTGCAAGACATGCAGTACAAGATGTACTGGTGCAAGACATGCAGTACAAAATGTACTGGTGCAAGACATGCAGTGCAAGATGTACTGGTGCAAGACATGCAGTATATAAATATAACATGGCTGACAGGGTGACAGTAAATTTGTCAACTTGAGGAAATACTGTCAACTGAGGCGAAGCCAAGGTTGACAGTATTTTTCCGAAAGTTGACAAATTTACTGTCACCCTGTCAGCCATGTAATATTTATTTTATTATACCGAATAAACTATTCAAACATGAACAATTTATATGAACCATGAACAATTTTAATATTTAATAATTGAATTTAATTTCAGCAATGATAAACCATTAATATGTTGAGTGGTTCAGATTTACGGGCAGAGCAAAATGAACTTCGCTTTATTCGGCACCGACCTAGTAATCAATTTATCCCATCAATTTTCTTAGTCGTCAATTATTTCTTTAAAAATATAGATCTATTACAGAACCAGCTTTCCGTATTTTATTTTCATCACTTGATTACGCAATTTATGACGTACTTGTGTGACGTCATTTCGGTGACGAAACATTTTGGGACAACAATATGGACGTGGTGGGTTTTTTTAACAGTAAAATATTTGATTAAAGCATCGAACGAATCCAAAACGTATTTCGGATTGTGTGTTTGTCATGCATAACACCTTAAGAACAGACACTGGAAGTGTATATCGTTGTAACTTTATTGTTATAAGCATTGGATTAAAGTTGCCTTTGAGGTAAGCGTGTCGTTTATACTAAATTGATTTTCTTTTTGACTCCTGTCAAAGCTTAAATAATGGCATTAATCTATTCTACAGCACAGTTACAGCTGCAATCGATATTTTAATTATCTAAATACAACGGACACGCAAAACTGCGTACTGCGCATGCGCGAATGGGACAGTATAATTTTCGAACATTCCGCACGTGATTGCTAAGGCAGCGGGATACAGTATTTTTTTGTCAGTAAATTTTTTCCCGCTGGTGGCACGTGATTGCTATGGCAGCGGGATACAGTATATTTTGGACAGTAAATTTATTCCCGCTGGGTCTGACAGTATTTCTATGTCACGATGGCCTATGGGAGTTTAGCATTGTAAATAAAAGTGAGGTATAATAATGCAAGATGTACTGGTGCAAGACATGCAGTGCAAAATATACTGGTGCAAGACATGCAGTGCAAGATTTACTGGTGCAAGACATGCAGTACAAAATGTACTGGTGCAAGACATGCAGTACAAAATGTACTGGCGTAAGACATGCAGTACAAAATGTTCAGGTGCAAGACATACAGACTTGTTCTAATTTTGATCACTGCACTTGTATTCTGTTGTTGTTCAGGAGAATGCTGGCAAGAGGACCCCCCAAGGACTGCGGGTGATTGGGGATCAGCTGAGAGAACAGGTCAGAATTCTGAACTTATTCTCTATATAACTATAAATCTTGAAGAATAAGTTTTATCTAGTTAATGATTTTAAAACTGATGTACACATGTATTTGTAGTAAGTCATCTGACACGCTTTAGATTGATTTTCTGATTTATGTAAACTTTATGTTGGATAATTTGATTTTACCTTTAGTAGAACTTTCTCCTTGGAGGATTTTGGCCAAAAACTTGTGACATTATTTAATATATCTTGTTAAATATAAAATAAACTTGTTTGCAAAATTGAAAATGGCAAGAGTAATCAGCATAAAACCACAACAGCCTGTGAGTAGCTCTCAGTCTGTTCAGGTTTTATACAGTTTGCTGCTCATCAGTATCTTAGGGCCAGAAATGAAGCCTTGAACATTTGAAACTAATTAGTCAGGTTTTAAATTTAATTCGTTTTTCTAAGGGCCTAGAAATGCAACAAAGTGAATTTACAGGGTTTTTTCTGCCTATTTTGGGAAATGGAGTCTGACCAAATTGGGAATTTTTTATCGACAAAATTGGTCATTTTGGGAATTTTTGCTACGATAAAACAGCTCATTTGGGAAAAAATTGTGAATTTATCATGCTTAAATAATTCAGTGATTTAACAAATAAGTTAGTTTTTATTTGTTATTTTGTCTTTATATAAACAGATGCAATATTGGGCATGTTCAATGTTTATTCAAGTACTGCAGTTTTGTTTTTCAGTTACAGTTACACTCTGAGATAAGAACTGAACAGTCAAAACCTTATAGCAGATATTTTTAACCATAACAAACACTGGTTAGTCACACAAGTTATAAGACACTTCATTCTTTAAAAAAAACAAAAAAAAACTTTTTTTTCTTTTTAGGAAATTGGGATTTTTTTTTATAATTTCTGTTTGGGATCGGGTCCAATTGCTTTGGGAGTGCCTCCGTTTTCCGAAGGCACAGACAGTGCGGAAAAACCCCTGGTTTATGAGTGGTTAATGGTTAACAACCAACAACCTTATAGGTTTTAGAAAAGGTCCAGCTGGAGGTAGAGATACTGAAAGAGCGATCCTCCTTGGAGGTGGGGCCATTTTACGGGCTGCCTACCCTTGTGAAGAACCTTCTGCATAACCACAGAGGAATCTCCTCTCTCTATGGTATAATTTGATCATTTCAAGTACATTTGATTACTCATATTATACATGAGCCTTGCCCTTGGATAAATGGGGCTTCATGCATGTGCCTCAAGTGTCGGCCAACATTAGCCTGTGGGGCTTCATGCATGTGCCTCAAGTGTCAGCCAACATTAGCCTGTGGGGCTTCATGCATGTGCCTAAAGTGTCAGCCAACATTAGCCTGTGGGGCTTCATGCATGTGCCTAAAGTGTCAGCCAACATTAGCCTGTGGGGCTTCATGCATGTGCCTCAAGTGTCAGCCAACATTAGCCTGTGGGGCTTCATGCATGTGCCTCAAGTGTCAGCCAACATTAGCCTGTGGGGCTTCATGCATGTGCCTAAAGTGTCAGCCAACATTAGCCTGTGGGGCTTCATGCATGTGCCTCAAGTGTCAGCCAACATTAGCCTGTGGGGCTTCATGCATGTGCCTCAAGTGTCAGCCAACATTAGCCTGTGGGGCTTCATGCATGTGCCTCAAGTGTCAGCCAACATTAGCCTGTGGGGCTTCATGCATGTGCCTAAAGTGTCAGCCAACATTAGCCTGTGGGGCTTCATGCATGTGCCTCAAGTGTCAGCCAACATTAGCCTGTGGGGCTAATCATGCATGTGCCTAAAGTGTCAGCCAACATTAGCCTGTGGGGCTTCATGCATGTGCCTCAAGTGTCAGCCAACATTAGCCTGTGGGGCTTCATGCATGTGCCTCAAGTGTCAGCCAACATTAGCCTGTGGGGCTTCATGCATGTGCCTCAAGTGTCAGCCAACATTAGCCTGTGCAGTTTGCACAGGCTTATCAAGGATGACAAAGTGTTGTCCCTGAATAGCGTGTGCAGACTGGGATGACACTTGACGCACATGCATTAAGCCCTGTTTTCCCTGAGCAATGATAAAGATACTTTAATATATAACATTTATGGCAGTGATTTTTTGCATAAAATTACAGCTTCTTACAGGCTTTCCCACTTGCAAATAATATATAATGTCTGTTTCCCACTTGCAAAAAGTAACATTTTTGTCCCAAAATCTGACTGAAATTGCCCCCAAAATATGCAAAACTTTTCCAATAAACTCATTAATTGGTTTATCCTCCTTTCAGCTGATTTACTCCTTTTCAATAACATTCTACCTTTACAAAAAATTATTAACTGTGCTGTATCTATATACAAATGAAGAGTTTTGGCGTTTTTTGTAAGTGGGTTGGACATTTTCCCTCCCTGAGGTGGTTCCTAAATCACACCCATGTGTGCATGTCAGTAACTTGTTGTTATCTCCCTTGACCTCAGATTGGCAAGAAGAGTGCCTCCAGTTACCTGCCCTTGCGAGACGTGGCAATCTAGTGTACTCACTACCCACTAGCGGAGGCAAGACCCTGGTGGCAGAGATACTTATACTGAAGGAGCTGCTCTGTCACAAGAGGGACGCTCTGCTCATACTTCCATTTGTGTCCATTGTACAAGAAAAGGTAAAACTGGGCATGCATAACTTTAAATCTATTAATTTAAGCTTTATCGCATCAGAAGCCAAAGGCTTATCGAAATGCTTTCGAGTCTTTTTTGTTGCATCCACAGTGGGGATCAAACCAATTACTTCCCAGTCACCAGGCAGACATCATATCAACTATGCCATGGTGACCTTAGAGCATTGACTATCCATCAATATCCTTTGCTTGTTATCCCCCGCCAAAGGCGGAGGGATATTGTTTTTGCATTGTCCGTCCGTCCGTCTTTCCGTCCGTCCGTACGCCACTTTTGCGTCCAGAGCCATATCTTGGAAGTGCTTTGGCGGATTTCATTGAAACTTGGTATGAGTATATATATATGGATAAGATGATGATGCATGCCAAATGGCATTGTACACCATCCGTTAATAACGGAGTTATGGCTCTTTGTATCTTGAAAAAATGCTTTTTTGTGTCTGGAGCTATATCTTGAAAGTGCTTTGGCAGATTTCATTGAAACTTGGTATGAGTATTTATATGGAAAAGAGGATGATGCACGCCAAATGGCATTGTACTCCATCAGATATTAACGGAGTTATGGCCCTTTGTATCTAGAACAAATGCTTTTTTTGTGTCCGGAGCCATATCTTGGAAGTGCTTTGATGGATTTCATTGAAACTTGGTAGGAGTATGCATGTATATATGAATAAGAGGATGATGGACGTTGGCGTTGTCCATCCGTCCAGAAAACTTTTTGTGTCCAGAAGTATATTGGCGGGGGATATCAATTCAACGACTTTGCTTTTTTTAAATTTTTGTAATGGTCAAGAAAGTCACCGTAATTAAATGTAGAAACATGGCTTCTCCTTGAAAGTATAAAAATCAATTGAGCCATTGATATAAAAGTTCATTAGTAGCCTGGCTTTTTTTCACCGTTTTTGGAATGTGATTTTACACCTGTACAATCTGAAATTTTAGCGTCAATTTTCTTGAAGTTGGTTAAAGTATACATTCTGTATTAATAACATTTGAAGTGCTTTTGATAAAACTCAGTGTACATACATTTTTATCAGATCTTTCTTGGGTTTTCATATATCTTTGTTGTGGTCAAACTCACATGTACTAAATTAAGAACAGTCCACTCCAATAATTCTGGAAACAAAGAGCTATTGGAATGAAACTTCTAACATACAATGTATGTACCCTAGTATGACCTTTGCTAATGGATTGCTGCATGCAGTGTGGGTGGCGTCAAGGTCTCTATTACTTATATTATATCATGAAAGGCAGGTGTAGTCAAGGTGAATTAAGGAAATCTTTGCAAAACTTAACAAAAATACTTTGTTCTGGATAGTAACCATTATTAATTTTGATAGCTTATTCTATACAGTCAGGGATCATATTTTCCCGCAACATCAATCGGTCTGGATTTAAATGGGGAAAAAGTGTCCGAAAATGTATATCCGAAATCATGACAAATTACGTTAAAATATAAACCATTGATTTTGCCATTCATGAAAGTGGAATAATAAATGTACAAATTTAATTACCTTAGGCATTTTTTTTAACGGAACATAGGAGTTTTATCATTTGGTTCTATCATTTGCTATTTCATTGTTGTTTCGTGTGCTGTTTTATCTGACTTTTCATCGCTGTCAATATTAATAATCAGTCATTCTGTGTGATTTGAAATCACGCATCTAAACTTCCAGTCGTGGTTATTCAACAACAAACAATAAAGTACACAAATTATTTCGATTCTAACACGTTTTTTACTAAAGATTTATACAATGTATATTATTTTTCTTGTGTACTATTTTATGTAAATGTCCGCCCATAAAAATAACTTTCGGCTGTTCTGTCGATCAGATCCGCGACTTTCATGCATTTATTGCCGGATTATTACGCTGGTGGAAAATGTATCGGCATGTTTTGTTTATTTACAGAGCGTGCTTTCAGGTCCGCCCATCATTATTGCAGAATATCCAATTTTCTTCTTTGTTTATATGAAAGTTTACTGTTACATGCATGAAATGCACAATGTCCACGTGAATAACATCGAGGTTTTCATCTCCCAAGTAACTGTCAACGATTTTATCGTGGACGAGTACACATTACGGACCGATTAATTAGTGTGCTAGGTATAAGCCATGGAAATTATCGATTGAAATTGACACGGGGTTATTCACGCATGACTAATACACAACCGCGCGAATCTTGGCTGCTTGGGGTCATAGTCCGCCTTATCACACCTAATCGAGATAGGAATGTAAATAGGGTGTGTTAGCATGTGCACTGTGTAATCCATTTCATGACATGGGAATTTTAGCAAACAGAATCGGACCGACTGTTTGGGATTTTCAATCGGTCTTTCATTACCCCAATCAGTCTAGGACCGACAAAACTGAAAAAATATGATCCCTGTATACAGTCATAGAAAAAACAGCAACTAGTAATTCTTACTAGCGCAAGACAATCTGCCCACTCTATACTCTGACAAATCCTATTTGTACTTTCCTCTTCCTTGACAAAAGTATCAGTAAAAACTTGTTACTTTTGTTTTTATTTAAATTTCTAAAATATTAAGCTTGTCTTGGCCAAAGCCTTCATCGGTAGTATCAATAGAAACATTAACACAGGATATCCTTCATCAGTAGTATTAATAGAAACATTAACACAGGATATCCTTCATCAGTAGTATTAATAGAAACATTAACACAGGATATCCTTCATCAGTAGTATTAATAGAAACATTAACACAGGCTTTGACAAAAATATGGGCCTCACTCTGTGAAAAGGGGGGTTTAATGCATGTGCGTAAAGTGTGTTCCCAGATAAGCCTGTGTAGTTTGCACAGGCTAATCAGGGACGGCACTTTCCGCTTTAATGGTATTTTCCATTTACAGAAAGTCTATTCTTAGCAAAAATCCAGTTTAGGCAGAAATTGTCGTCCCTGATTAGCCTGTGCGGATTGCACAGGCTAATCTGGGACGACACTTTACGCACATGCATTAAACCCCTTTTTCATAGAGAGGCTCATTTAATTAAATGTCTGTCTCTTCAGGTGCGAAACATGTCCATCTTTGCTGTAGACCTCAACTTCTATGTGGAGGAGTATGCAGGGAGCAAGGGTCGGTTCCCACCCATCAAAAGACAAAGCAACCGGTCCTTGTACATAGCAACCATAGAGAAGGCCCAGTCCATAGTCAACAGCCTTATTGAGACAGACCGGATTGAGAATCTAGGCTTGGTTGTAGTAGATGAGGCAAGTTGAATGGGCCCACATTCACCAACCCATTCTTGGACTTCAGAATAAAGAAGAGACTTAGAACCCCCAAAATACATCCAGCATTTGAATATATACCAGCTAACACTGGTCATTATGTTATTAAAACATGTTCTACATGATGAATGATGTACATAGAGGAGGTTAATGCAAAAATTTACTGAATAAAAAGCTATTTTTGAATATTTAAATTTAAAGAATATTTTTTTATTTTAAGACTTAAGAATTTTTGTGGTGAATATGTGCACTTGTCACGTTGTGTTTTGAAATAATATTTTATGAACTCTGTTAAGTTTTAAAAGTTTTGTGAAGTGGATATGGTATCCACTTGTGTGTGTGTGTGTTTGAGGGAGGGGGCATCTGTCTCCGACTGCAGAGCTCTTGTTTGTGTTTGAAAACACATTCCTGCAGTCAAACAATCAGTACAACACAACCAAAGGACATATTACAAAAAGCTTTGTTTTTTAAGTACATGTGATTTATTCCTCCATGATTATGAGATTGTGCTTGTGAATACCCACAAATCCATGAAAAATTTGTGTCAGACACATACTATTGGTTTCATAATACATGTATAACAATGACCCTTTTTCTTTGAAAACCAGGTTTAATGCTTCTGTGTAAAGTGTCGTTTTCCACCATACAGCTGCACATGCTGGGTGAGGGAGGAAGCAGAGGCTCCTGTCTAGAGGCCACACTTCTCAAGGTCATGCAAAGGTCAGGTAGGTCATGCAGAGGTTAGATAGGTCATGCAGAGGTCAGGTAGGTCATGCAGAGGTCAGGTAGGTCATGCAGATATCAGGCTGGTCATGCAGATATCAGGTTGGTCTTGCAGATATCAGGTTGGTCATAAAGAGGTCAGGTAGGTCATGCAGAGGTCAGGTAGGTCATGCAGATATCAGGTTGGTCTTGCAGAGGTCAGGTAGTTCCTGAAGATATCAGGTTGGTCTTGCGAAGGTCAGGTAGATCATGCAGAGGTCAGGTAGTTCATGCAGATATCAGGTTGGTCTTGCAGAGGTCAGGTAGGTCATGCAGATATCAGGTTGGTCTTGCAGAGGTCAGGTAGGTCATGCAGACATCAGGTTGGTCTTGCAGAGGTCAGGTAGTTCATGCAGCTATCAGGTTGGTCATGCAAAGGTCAGGTAGGTCATGAAGAGGTCAGGTAGGTCATGCAGATATCAGGTTGGTCTTGCAGATATCAGGTTGGTCATGCAGAGGTCAGGTAGGTCATGCAGAGGTCAGGTTGGTCATGCAAAGGTCAGGTTGTTCATGCAGATATCAGGTAGGTCTTGCAGATGTCAGGTTGGTCATGCAGATCAGGTAGGTCATGCAGAGGTCAGGTAGGTCATGCAGATATCAGGTTTGTCATGCAGAGATTAGGTTGGTCATGCAGAGATCAGGTTGGTCATGCAGATATCAGGTTTGTCATGCAGAGATCAGGTTGGTCATGCAGATATCAGGTAGGTCTTGCAGATATCAGGTTGGTCATGCAGATCAGGTTGGTCATGCAGAGGTCAGGTTGGTCATGCAGATATCAGGTTTGTCATGCAGAGATCAGGTTGGTCATGCAGAGATCAGGTAGGTCATGCAGATATCAGGTTTGTCATGCAGAGATCAGGTTGGTCATGCAGAGGTCAGGTTGGTCATGCAGATATCAGGTTTGTCATGCTGAGATCAGGTTGGTCATGCAGAGATCAGGTTGGTCATGCAGAGATCAGGTGGGTCATGCAGAGATCAGGTTGGTCATGCAGAGATCAGGTTTGTCATGCTGAGATCAGGTTGGTCATGCAGAGATCAGGTTGGTCATGCAGAGATCAGGTTGGTCATGCAGAGATCAGGTTGGTCATGCAGAGATCAGGTGGGTCATGCAGAGGTCAGGTGGGTCATGAGATTTAGTGTGTTGTGTGTTATGTTTTTATATTTAGGGGAGGTGTGTTCGGGTGGGGTGCGGGGGGGGGGGGGGGCTAATTGCAAAACCAAATTTAAGAAAAATACTTATATACTGCAATATTTATAAAAACAAAAAATAAATTACAACATTTTTTTTGTAACTATTAATGTGTATCAACAATATTTTGTAAAATTGTATGTATATTTTTCTTAATAATGATAAATAAATTATTGTAAGTAGACAAATATATGTGTACATAGATTGAATATGCAGTGTTTATTAAAATTCACTTTTTGGGGAAGGGGAAACACTGTTGATTTGCCTATTTGATTAAGCTGTCTTATTATTTCCTTGATAAAATAACTACAGTGTTTATATTATGGAATTGGTAATCAATATTTTTTAAACAAATCAGCTGTATAAATTTATGTTATCAATATTTTGTATATTGTTATGACAGCATCCACACAGATTATTGGTATGAGTGCAACCTTGAACAACATTGGTGACATCACAAAGTTTCTTGACGCAGACGTTTACTCCAATGATTTTCGACCTGTAAGTTAGCCCCATATTTCTTACATTTATAATGTAAACAACCTGTTACTAAAAAACAATTTCTCGCTACACAATATTGTATATTTATTGACGAGAAATCAATGAAATGTGTAGGCGGGCAAATTGACCGATGAGTTGAATATATCTTTATGCCAGTGAATATCAGATCATATTCCATGGTTCTCTAGTGAATAATTGTTTTATTATATGACTTATTACAAATTGATTATCTTGAACTGATGTTATTTACGATTTACGTTAAAACATTCTTTAAAAAAAATCACATGCATTTACAGCCGTTTTCACAGAGTGGGTCTCATTTCTATTTCAGGTGGAACTCACAGAGTATGTGAAGGTATCTGACAACATCTTTCAGGTGCTTCCCACAGCCAAGTGTCCCGAGGACCAGTTTGTCCATCAACGTGTTGTAGACTTCCAGGTGAGTGGTACACATCTCAAAATGTTTTTTTTATGCCCCCGAAGGTGGGCATATAGTGATCGCATTTCAGTCTGTCCGTCTGTCTGTCTGTCTGTCACACTTTTGCGTTTAGGTTTCGAAAAATGCTCATAACTTCTATGTCGCTTCAGATGTAAACTTCATATTTGGTATGCATGTGTAAATGGACAAGGTCTTTCCATACACACACAAATTTTGACCTCTTTCACCTTGAACATAGGGTCCACGTTTAGGTTAAGAAATCTGCGTTTAGGTTTCGAAAAAGCATTTTTCGGGGGTATATGTCTTCCTATGGAGACAGCTCTTGTTTCATGACTGCAGTGATTCTTTTGCCATCTTTTTTGTGCCATAGACATACACATTTGCCAAGCCAAGAAGTATACTTTTGCACAATATTATAGCCTTAAAAAAAGGATAGCAGATAAAAAATATTAAATCTCAATCAAATCCATCAATGGCGGTGTGGTTGCATGAGTAATTAAATGACATGAGTCGAGTGTTTGTATGTTTAATGTAGATATATAGCTACATGAAAATCACCAGTTATTATTATACCCCCATTACTGGTAATGGGGGTTATATAGGAGTCACTTTGTCGACTGTCGGTCTGTCCCGAAATTTCATCCGATCTTCACCAAACTTGGTCACAAGTTGTATCTAGATGATGTCTAGGTCAAGTTTGAATATTGGTCATGCCAGGTCAAAAACTAGGTCACGGGGTCACTTAGTGTGTTTTAAACCGAAAGTTTGTCTGCACCATAACTATGTCATTTATCGTTAGATTTTAAAATGACTTGGTACATTTGTTCACCATCATGGGACGATGTGTCGTATGAAAAAAGTACGTTGATATCTCCAAGGTCAAGGTCACACTTGGGGTTCAAAGGTCAAATGCTTGTCCGGGCCATAAAACTGGCCATAAATGAGCTTGTCCAGGCCATAACAATGTCGTTCATTGTGATATTTAAAAATCATTTGGCACATTTGTTCGCCATCATTGGACAGTGTGTCGCGCGAAAGAATTACGTCGATATCTCCAAGGTCAAGGTCACACTTTGAGTTCAAAGGTCAAAAAATGGCCATAAATGAGCTTGTCTGGGCCATAACTATGTCTTTCAGTGTGAGATTTAAAATCATTTAGCACATTTGTTCACCATCATTGGACGGTGTGTCGCGCGAAAGAATTACGTGATATATCCAAGGGCAAAGTCACACTTTGAGTTCAAAGGTCAAAAATGGCCATAAATGAGCTTGTCCGGGCCATAACTATGTAGTTTATTGTGAGAATTTTAAATCATTTGGCACATTTGTTCACCATCATTGGACAGTGTGTTGCGCGAAAGAATTAGGTAGATATCTCCAAGGTCAAGGTCACACTTTTAGTTCAGAGGTCAAAAATGTCAATAAATGATCTTGTCTGGACCATTACTATGTCATTAATTGTGAAATTTTAAAATGACTGTACATTAATTTTGTTCACAGTCATTGGACGGCATGTCATGGGAAAGAATTCAAGAGTTCAAAGGTCAAAATGGCTGAAAATAATGATGGCATAACAATTCTTAAAAATTGCCATAAATTACTTTCTCTTGTTTTGTGAAGACAGCATGCAAAATAGTCTGTGTCAATGCGGCACGTGGGGGTATACGTCAAGTCTGTGACAAACCTCTAGTTAAAATCAAGCAACTAGTTTTCTTTCATTCATATCATTTTTGCAAGTTTGGGAAGTAATGATGCTTTTTTCACAATTTCACATAAAAAGCCATATTCACAATACATGTAGAGCAACTGTGTCAGATGGTTGAGATTCAAAGTTAAGATCTGCATAATTAATTAATTAAGAAAGAAATTCTTCCTATTCATTGTGCCCCTATAACAACAGTGATCAAATGCATTTTCTAAAAAAATTCAATGTTGTACAATGTAAAGCTTTTTTGGACTAACTACCTAAAGGTTTTTGCTGGAAAAGATACTGCCATATTAATTGTTCTTCAACAAATGGTGTTTTAGAGTGGGTGAATTGGAGTGGTTCGCTTGATAAGTCTGCATAAAATGTTGTTTTGTTATTTAGTTTGTTAAAAGAACTTTGTTCACATTTCTTTAGCAATTAAATTGTTACTTTAAGTCAATATGCAAGACAAATTTTTCATTTTTAATGGTCCACAAATCCCTGAGTTATGAGCCATTGATTGTCCTTGACATCAGTGCAAGGGTATTAGTCGTACTTGCGGCAAATCACTAGTTTTATTTGTCCCAAGTCATGTACTTCACCTTTGTACAGTACCGACCAGAGATGTTGAAACTGGACCCCGACCAGCTGCTGGGACTCATATTGGAGGTCATACCAGACAACTCTTGCCTCTTCTTCTGTGCAACTAAGAAAATATGTGAGAGCATGGCCAAAATGATGTCAAAACTTTTGGCCACTTACCGAAGGTATGCATTTTCAGTTATTTTTTTAAAATCATGGAATGATTTATTGTTTGCTTATCAGACAGTAATTACTTCATATTTCAAAATTACATCAAATAGTTGTGTGCTTAACCCTCTGAATAAACACCTTGAAACATAGATAAGTTTGTAGTGCAAAATGTAAATTGATTTTTTAAAGAAGCATACACTGTGTAGCAAATAGACATATATTAAGTAAAGATTGTTTGCGCCTGATGTGGAGCACGTGATACAAATTATCTATGTACTTCTCAATGATTCGACCCATATGATGCAGACTTGGTGACATGATCTCTGCCAATTCAGAGCCTTATCCAGTACCATCGGGTTCAAATGTTTATTGCAATAAACAAACTGTAAAACTAAAAATGGGGCTTTCCATTGGAAAATTCCACTGGCATCTTGCTAGATCCAGATTAAAAAACGAAATTTTAGACATATGTTTGCAATTTCACTTCCATGATATTAAAATCAAATGCATTAACCTGATTTTTGTCCCCTACCGGTTTCACCGGAGGGGACTTATGGTTTGTGCTCTGTGTGTCTGTCTGTCTGTGAGTCTGTCACACTTATCTGGATCCCGCGATAACTTTAAAAGTTCTTGATATTTTTTCATGAAACTTGAAAGATGGATAGATGGCAATATGGACATTATGGCCGTCATTTCATTTTGTTCCTATGTCAAAAATTCTGGTTGCTATGGCAACAAATAAAAATAATCTGACAATAATGGAGCCGGTAGGGGACATATATTGCTTGGCAATAGTCTCGTTCAAGTCTGATTCTTCCCAGAAAACAGACTACAGAGTGTGTCTATAAGCCTGAGACTCTACCAGACAAGAATAATT
Organism: Dreissena polymorpha; assembly: GCF_020536995.1. Taxonomy (NCBI): domain Eukaryota; kingdom Metazoa; phylum Mollusca; class Bivalvia; order Myida; family Dreissenidae; genus Dreissena; species Dreissena polymorpha. Next base: position 112,829,388 of record NC_068357.1, on the reverse strand, counting down.
AAATAAGTAAGTTTGCCATTAAAGTTTTAAATATAAAATTATTTATAATTATATTAATTAATTTAAAAAATACTTATCTTGAATGGCAGCAATCTGGCAATGATCAAGCAGGAAGAGCGGAAGGCTCTTTTGAAGGAGCTCTACAGCGACTCAGAAGGAAAGATGTGCCCCGTGCTGCGGTGTACCCTGCAGTTCGGCATAGCGTACCATCACAGCGGTCTCACCACAGATGAGAGGAAGTTGATAGAGGAGGCGTACAGCGCCGGTACCCTGTGTCTGCTTACCTGCACCTCCACACTGGCTGCTGGCGTGAACCTGCCTGCGAAGAGGTGAACACTGCTCTTGAGTTTCCTGATTTGGCATTGCATTCTTGTCGATAGCGGTATTTACATTAATTCAGTCTTTTTATGCCCCCATGCTGTGGCAAGGATTAAGCAGTGCACAACCGAATGTCAGTATGTATGTCCCAAGGCTTGTGTTTTGAACTCCTCTTTAATATATTTATGTATTGTACTCAAACTTTAAATGGCAGTGAAGGATTTTGAGCTGCAACAATTTTTTGGCAGAATTATGGCCCTTTTTTTTTTTTTTTACTATATCATATATTGTGGCCAGAACATTGTGTCTTTGAATAATAAGTTGATCTCCCTCTAACTTTTACAGTAAAATAATCTTTATGTGTAGACGATTGTTGAGAAAGGAAAATTACCCTTTGAAAAAGAATTATGTTCCCTTGTGTGTTTTTTTAGCTCACCTGATTGCTCAGGTGAGCTTTTGTGACCAGTCTTTGTCCGTCGTACGTCCATCCGTCCGTTAACATTTGTTCGTAAACACTCTAGATGCCACACTTATTGTCCGATCTTCATGAAACTTGGTCAGAAGCTTTGTCCCAATGAAATCTCTGTCAAGTTCAAAACTGGGTTGTGCCTGGTCAAAAACTAGGTCACTAGATCAAAAAAAAGAAACAACTTGTAAACACTGTAGAAGTCACATTTTATACCCAATCTTCATGTAACTTTGTCAAAATGTTTGTCTTAATGATATGTTGGTTGACTTTAAAAGTGGTTCTGGTCCGTTGAAAAACATGGCCGCCAGTGGGCGGGGCAGTTTTCCTTATTTGGCTATAGAGAAACCTTGTTAACACTTTGGAAGTCACAATTTTTGCCCAATCATCATGAAAGCTGGTCAAAACATTGGTTGTATTGATTTCTCGGACGCGTTCGAAAATGGTCCAGATCGGTGAAAAAACATGGCCGCCAGTGGGCGGGGCATTTTTCTCTATATGTATATAGTGAAAACATGTCAACACTCTAGAAGTCACATTTTTGGCCCAATGTTCATGAAATTTTGTCAGAACTTTTGTTTCCTAGGTACGTGAGTTAAGCTTGAAAATGGTTCCGGTCTGTTGAAATACATGGTTGCCAGGGGGACTTGGCAGTTTTCCTTATATTTATAAGTAAAAAGGCTTGCAAACAATCATGAATTAAGGTCATGTAACATGTGAGCCAAGTCTTCTAAATATTGCATTTAAGAGTACAGTAGTTACTCCCCTTTGATTATTAATGTTTTCATAATAATACAGTGTAGTTGTGTTTCATTTATGTGTTAATTGTTATTCGAGGTTGGATGTTTTTAAGTTTTTTCTCTATATGTATATAGTGAAAACATGTGAGCACTCTAGAAGTCACATTTTTTGCCCAATTTTAATGAAATTTGGTCAGAACATTTGTTTCCTTGATATGAGAGTTGAGTTTGAAAATGGTTCCAGTCAGTTGAATAACATGGCTGCCGGGGGGAAGGGGGAGTTTTCTTATATTTATATAGTAAAAAAAAGCTTGTAAACACTCTAGAAGTCACATTTTTCGCCCAATCATCATGAAACTTGGTGAATAGATTTGTTTTATATATATCTCAGATGAGTTTGCAAATGGTCCCGATGGGTCAATAAACATGGCTGCCAGGGGGTAGGGGCAGTTTTCCTTATGTGACTATATAGAGAGAAACCTTGTGATCGAACACTATAGAAGTCTCATTTTTTGCCTAATCATCGTGAAACTTAGTCAATACATTGGTTTTCTGAAAAACCTAAGGCCACTAACGCTTTTAAATGTAATTTACAAGCTTGCATCTGGGACTATTGCTAACAGATTAAAAACTATCCTTGATACCCTTATTTCTAAAGACCAGACAGGATTTATTAAAGGCAGATATATTGGTGAGAATACCAGACTTTTATATGACATTATGAAATATACAGAAGATAACAATATCCCTGGACTATTGATGACCATAGACTTTGAAAAGGCGTTCGATACCCTTGAGTTCGATTTTATAGAAAAAACATTAGATTATTTTAATTTTGGTACAACAATGAAAAAATGGATTTCACTTTTCCTACATAATACCTTGACGGCAATTCAAATTAATGGTTTTTTATCAGAATTTATTACAATTGAAAGAGGCTGCCGACAAGGAGATCCAATTAGTTCTTATGTTTTTATTCTTTGTGCTGAAATTTTGGCAATTAAAATAAGACATTGTAATGCAATTAAAGGTATAGTGATAGACAATATTGAATATAAAATTTCTCAGTTTGCTGATGATACATCTCTCTTACTGGATGGCACCGATGTTTCCCTAAATGCTACCCTTGATCTTTTAAATAACTTTGCATTATGTTCCGGATTAAAAATAAATTATGACAAAACAAATCTTATATGGATTGGCTCCAAAAAGTATAGCATACACTCGATAAAAACTAAATATAAACTAGTCTGGGGCACAACAAACTTTAAAGTTTTAGGAATATTATTTGATGTTGATTTAAAGAAAATGATAGAAATAAACTTCTCGAGTAAAGTTGAAAAGCTGCGCAATATCATAAATTTTTGGAAAAGGAGAACTTTAACACCCCTAGGAAAGATAACTGTTGTTAAATCACTACTACTTCCCCTTTTTACACACCTGTTTATATCTCTCCCTAGCCCAGGAGAAAAAGTTTTAAAACAAATAAATAGCCTTTTTTCCAATTTTATATGGGATGGACCATCAAAAATTAAACAAACTATTGCTATTAAATCATATAATGATGGAGGAGTTGCCATGACTGATATATATGCTTTTGAAAAAACTATGAAAATGACATGGTTAAGGAAAATTGTATCAAGTAACGGAAAATGTTTCCAACTAGTATATTCTATGTTTGATGTGAAAAAAATGTTTAATTTAGGAAAAAATTACATAGAAAAAATTATGATAAGTTTAAAAAATTGTTTTTGGAGAGATGTCCTTACATGTTACATTGAGTATATTAATAAACAAAATGTCAGTAAGTGTGAAGATATTCTTGATATGCCGTTATTTTATAACCACAATTTTAAGATAGGTATGAATATTATATATAATACAAATATGTATGACAGGGGAATTAGATATGTAAGAGATATAATGTGCACTTCTGGAGAATTTCTAAAACAATCTGTATTAGAAAATCTCATTGGCGTTAAAATAAACTTCCTTTTTTATGAAGGTTTAATTAGAACTGTGAATGCATTTATCAGATTATCAGGACTTCAATTTATAAAAAAGCCAAATACACAATGTGCATTTATATCTTTTTACTTGAATAACATAGTATTAGGGTATAAACAAAACAAACTTGTTTATAACTGTTTTAGCAATAATACAGATATACCAACTTGCCATTTAAAATGGAATACACTTTTTAATAACGTTGAATGGACAAAAGTGCACGCACTTGTTTTTATTATATCTAAAGACACATACACTCAGTGGTTCCAGACAAGAATTGTTCACAGAATCCTAGGAACCAAATCTTTGTTATTTAAAATGAACATTGTTCATGACAATTTATGTTCCTTCTGTAATGAAAATGAAGAAACCCTATTACATTTATTCTGGGACTGCATTTTCACAAAGAGAATTGTTAATTATGTTGTAGATTTTTTAAGATCCCATAATGTGCAAAAATGTACTGATATTTCATGTCAAACAATGTTATTTGGTTGTACAAGTATTAACATGACTGATATTAATATTCTTATTCTTGAAATTAAAAAGTATATCTTTGTATGCAAGAGAAAGGGTACATTACCTTCAGTAAGAGGGCTGAATAATTATCTGTGCGTAGCATGGGAGATTCAATTTAATACTAAATTTAAAGAAAAGGAACTACTTAATTGGTCAATTGTAAAACTTTTTGTAGATCAATAGAATAGTGTTATTGTAAATTGCGTTGTTTGCTTAAAATATGTAATACCATGGTCGTTTGATAAATGTTTTTAATTGTCTGAAATCCAAATGTTTGATTAAAGATTATGTTTTTCTGAAGTCCAAATACTTTTCCTTTTTGTATCATAACATGGCATTCATTTGTGTATGTGTCTGTGTGTGCGTGTGTGTGTGTGAACTGTATGATTGTGTCTATATAATGAAATGCATAGATTTTATTTACCTCGTTCAATTGTTAAAATCCTATATTAATGTATACTAACAAAATAACATGTAAACTAACGATACACTTTGTAACGTAAATGTATGGAGAAGAAAAAAAAAAAAAAAAAAAAAAAAAAAAAAAAAAAAAAAAAAAAAAAAAAAAAAAAAAAAAAAAAAAAAAAAAAAAAAAAAAAAAAAAAAAAAAAATACATTGGTTTTATTGATTTCTTGGACAAGTTGGAAAATGGCTCAGATCGGTGAAACACACTTTTTAGCTCACCTGATTGCTCAGGTGAGGTTTTAGGATTGGTCTTTGTCCACGATGAAGCAGTGTCTGTCCGTCCACATTTGGTTTGTAAACACTCTAGCATTCACATTTCTGAAGCATTCTTTATCAAAGTTGCTGAAAGATCTCAGTCAAGTTTGATGATAAGCAAAATCACATAATTAATGCCTTAATTATTGCCCTTAGATTGTCCAAATTTTCATTATATTATACAAAATCCTTGTAAGCAAAGTTTGATGTTTGGGGGGTCAACTCATATATAGGTCACCATTTCAAATCTTACAAAAACAAAAACACTCCCTACGCCAGAGTTTTGGTTCAATAATGATGAAACTTGACCAGGATGTTTGTCTGGTCAATATCTAGGTCATGTTTGACATTAGGTAAAGATTGAATGAACCGACTCCTCTCAGGTGAGCGAATTAAGCCATCTTGGCCCTCTTGTTTAATAGAATATTGAGTCCCAAAATTTTGTGTTTACAACTTCTCTTTTAGAACTGGGTCAATCTTGCTCACACTTTCAAAGTTCAATGACCTTTATGTATGATTGTAAGGAAAGGAATTTTTGCTGAGATGAGTTTTGGCAGTGTAACCCAGCCAGAAAAATCCCCGACCACCATGGGGATCGAACCAGGGACGACCCGGTTCCAAATCAGGCAGACACTCTACCACTTCACTATAAAAGCTAGCTCATATAGCAAGGCAGTATAAGTTCTTCTTATACTGAACCCTACTACAGCAGAATCATGACCCTTTGATTGTTTTTCCATAATATAATATATAGTCCCAAAATCCTCTTAAATTATTGGAAGGATCTTACTCAAACTTTTAGTTGAATGGCCTAAATGTATAGATGATTGTAAAGAGCCAATTTTGGTTTGGACCAGATTTGGCATAATTATATTAGTTTTTTTCACGTTGAGTGACCTTAATGTGTAAATGATCGTTAAGAATAGTGGCGGGGACCAGTTTTTGCTAAATCATGGTCCTTTATCTTTTTATCCACTGTACAATATATAGTTGGTCTTTGTCAAAACATAATTTGTCGGGGCATCAGTGTCTGTTACACATTTCCAGTTTTTTTAGCTCATCTATTTTTTGACGTCGGCGTTGGCGTCGGCGTCCGGTTAAGTTTTGCGTTTAGGTCCACTTTTCTCAAAAAGTATCAATGCTATTGCATTCAAACTTGGTACACTTACTTACTATCATGAGGGGACTGGGCAGGCAAAGTTAGATAACTCTGGCGTGCATTTTGACAGAATTATGTGCCCTTTTTATACTTAGAAAATTGAAAATTTTGGTTAAGTTTTGCGTTTAGGTCCACTTTTCTCAGTAAGTATCAATGCTATTGCATTCAAACTTGGTACACTTACTTACTATCATGAGGGGACTGGGCAGGCAAAGTTAGATAACTCTGGCGTGCATTTTGACAGAATTATGTGCCCTTTTTATACTTAGAAAATTGAAAATTTTGGTAAAGTTTTGTGTTTAGGTCCATTTTATTCCTTAAGCATCAAAGCTATTGCTTTCATACTTGCAACACTTACTAACTATCATAAGGGGACTGTGCAGGCAAAGTAATGTAACTCTGACTGTTATTTTGACAGAATTATGTGCCCTTTTTATACTTAGAAAATTGAAAATTTGATTAAGTTTTGTGGTAGGTCCACTTTATTCCTACAGTATCAAAGCTATTGCTTTCATACTTGCAACACTTAAGAACTATCCTAAGGGGACCGTGCAGGCAAAGTTATGTAACTCTGACTGGCATTTGGACGGAATTATGGGCCCTTTATACTTAGAAAATTGAAAATTTGGTTAAGATTTATGTTTTGGTCCACTTTACCCCTAAAGTATCATAGATATTGCTTTCATACTTGGAACACTCACAAACTATCATAAGGGTACAGTAAAAGGACAAGTTGCATAACTCTGGTTGTCATTGTTACGGAATTATGGCCCTTTTTTGACTTAGTAACTTTTAATATATGGTTAAATTTTGTGTTTCGATCCACTTTACTTCTTAAGTATCAAGGCTATTGCTTTCAAACTTCAAATACTTTCATGCTATCATGAGGTTACTGTACCTGGCAAGTTGCATTTTACCTTGACCTTTGAATGACCTTGACTCTCAAGGTCAAATTATTAAATTTTGCTAAAATTGCCATAACTTCTTTATTTATGATTAGATTTGATTGATACTTTGACGAAACTACTCTTACCTGACATACCACAATAGACTCCACCCAAACCGTCCCCCGTGCCCTCCCCCCCCCTCCCCCCCCTCCCCCCCCCTATTTTTTTTTTTTTTTTTTTTAAGATCATCTCACAAATGACCACCACACCCTCACACTATACCCCCACCCCCCCCCACCCCACCCCCCCCCCCAATTTTTTTTTTTTTAATTTTTTTTTTTTTTTTTTTTTTTTTTAAGATCATCTCACAAATTACCACCACACCCTCACACTCTTCCCAACCCCCCCCCCCCAATATTTTTTTTTTAACGGTTATGTTTGAAATACCGTCCAAACCATCGCAACCAAAAAATCCCCCCCCATCGCCCTTCCCCCCACCCCCCCCCCCACCCACCCCCCCCCCCGCCCCCGATTTTTTTTTTTTTTTTTTTTTTTCGTTTTTTTGGAAGATAATGTAATAAATGTCCACAACCCCACACTATACACCCCTCTTCACTCCACCCCTCCCTCCTTTGTGATTGAAAATGAGAGTCCCTTCACCTTTAAAAAGAAAATAGATGAGCGGTCTGCACCCGCAAGGCGGTGCTCTTGTTACAAAATATATTTATTAAAGAAGTAACTGGAAACACAACTTGTGATCCACATAAATGAACAAGCACAATATTAAAGAGGTCACAGTGGTAAAAGGTAAATATATTGGCTTATTAATTGAAAGGTCATGCGTTCCCCCCCCCCCCCCCTTAAGAAGTAGTTCATACCAGATAATGCAATAACTATTGTCTAACCATGACCCCTAAGCTTTGAATGGATTCCAACCATTTTCTTATGATTTTACAAATGAATTTCATCTGAAATGTATTCATTTATAAAACCTACAATCACAAGGCAAACAAAACTACAATCTCAAGGCTAAACACCATCAATTACAATGCTAAAATCCATCAATCACAATGCTAAAATCCATCAATCACAATGCTAAAATCCATCAATCACAATGCTAAAATATCATATGCTATCCATCAATCACAATGCTAAATCCATCAAATACAGTGCTAAAATCCATCAATTACAATGCTAAAATCCATCAATCACAAGGCTAAAATCTGTCAATCACAAGGCTAAATAGCATAAATAACAAGGCTAAAACCAATCAACCACAAGGCTAAAAAGCATCAACCACAAGGCCAACACCTTTCAATCACAAGGCTAAAAAGCACCAATTACAAGGCTAAAAAGCATCAATCATCAGGTTTAACACCATCAATCTCAAAATCACTTTCGGATCTCGGAGCATGTAAACATTTCAGAGTGATACTCGGCAGCCCGTACATTGGTAGAAACTTCATGACTCAGAGCCAATACAAGCAGATGGTGGGTCGGGCAGGCAGGGCAGGCATAGACACGTCAGGGGAGAGCATTCTGATTTGCAAGCAGGAAGACAGGGCCAAGGTGTGGTGTGGAATATATTTCCTTTTTTTCATGTTCACAAATATGAAACAAGACATGGCAATACTTAAAAAATTACTTATACTGACTTTCATGGTGCCATGGAGTGGGAGGAAAATATTTTGATGAGTTTTGGCAGAATAATGGCCCTTTTTCTTTTTTTTTTACGTTTTGAAGAGTGTGTTTTCAACACCTCTTACTACTGTGTGGGTCTTGTTCAAACTTTTACAGTTGAATGACCTTTATGGTAAAGAAAGGATCAGTTTTGGCAAAATTATGACAACCTGTGTTTCCATTAAATATTATGGTCAACTAATTTCTGTTTTCAACACCTCTTTTACTACTTTGTTGATCTTTCTTGAACTTTACAATTGTAATGACCTTAATAAGTAGATGATCATAAAGAACAGAGTTTTAGCTGCTGCCAGTTATGGCTGAATTACTACCCTTTGTGTTTTTGTTGTCTAGAACATATAGAGGATTTGACTGTGTTTAAACAAGTGTTGTGGGGCCATGAGTGTAGGGAACAGATTTCTAGTTAGTTTTTTTATGCCCCCGGTAGGGTGGCATTTAGCAATTGAACTGTCCATCAGTCTGTCAGTCTGTCCATCTGAAAATTATAACGTTGCCCATAACTTTTGCAATAGTGTACATAGCAACTTGATATTTGGCAAGCATATGTATCTCATGGAGCTGCACATTTTGAGTGGTGAAATGTCAAAGTCATCCTTCAAGGTCAAAGGTCAAATATATGGCTTCAAAGCGGCGCAGTAGGGGGTCATTGTGTTTCTGACAAACACATCTCTTGTTATATTAGCTGTTATGGCATATTTTTAGATATTCGTGTAAGCCTAAAATTCTTGTCGAAAATATGCCACATCTTGAACAAATTATAAGTTGTAAATAGATATTGGACAATGTGATTTCATAAAGTGCCTAAATTGAAATAACATAGAGCTGAGATGTTTTATTTGTGTTGTCAAATATGATTAATAGGATTAAATTGTACAGAATTTTTGCTTTGATAATTTGCTATAAAACCATAGGTTAAGGTTGGAGACAAATTTCTCATTTTATATAGCACTAACTGAGCTTTAAATGCTTTAATCTGTATAACTGATTCATACTTTGTGCTGATTTTGGACATTTATAATTTTATGGGTACTATGGCTTCAGAAATAACTTCATATAGATCCTGAAGGTGGTTAAATATCTGAATTTACATTACTGTGAACAAAATTATGGGCCACTTTTTAATTATCAGTCATAAGTATATTAAACTCTGCATACTGTTATCTTCATGACAACTCTTCCCCCCTTTAAATAAACAATTATGATGAAATCTATGTGTGCTAGACAATTAGCCTTGGCTATCATTAAATGAGATTCATTCTGGACAACTTGGCTTCATGCATGTGCATAAAGTATTGTCACAGATTAGCCTGAGGAGGTGGCATAGCCATTGTTCCTCTGTTATGGAATATTTTGTTTATAGGAAGTCTCTTTTAAACCAAAATCAAGTCTAGGCGGAATTGTTCTCCCTGGCACCTACATTTAGCCCAGAACAAGGCTCAAAGAGTTATAAACTTTTGTTTAACATTTGCTCCTGTAGGTGATGGAGCTGTTGTCGGCGCCCTTGGAGAGCTGTCACAGCAGTCTGGTGTACGAGCAGGGCCGAGGTCTGCGGGCCATGCTCTTGTCTGTCATAGGACTCAAGGTGACAACACAGTTTGAGGGGGATCTGTTGGTTGGGTATTTTGTTTGTCTGTCTGTTGATGTAGAAAGACATAAGTTTGGGAAGTGAATTGCTTCCACATTCCCCAAGCAATTAAATTGAAAACTTCACTCATTATTTACTTATTTTACCTTGAACATAGCTGATAAGGATGTGCAGGGTTTTTTGTCACATTTGTGACAATTCCTTTGTTAAAGTGACATTTTAAGTGTGTAAATGAGCCACATAATAAAACAGGTATTCCCACATGCAACATTATCTTTCTTGAAGCAACTGCTTTTGTGCTGTTATGGATATGATGTCTGCCTAGCAACCAAGAAGTCATGTGTAGATCTCCACTATAGAGCTTTCTTTATATCTCCCTCTAATACACCAAGTATTGGTTCTACCTAGAAAATGGACTAAAAAGAGTTAAAATATGCCTTAGTCTTTTGATGCAATCGAGCTTAAATAAATATTTTAAAACTAAACGACTACCATTTCTACGTCCAACAGGTCGCCACCACCACAGAGGAAGTGTTCCGCTTTGTTGCCCGGTCTCTGGCCTCCATCCAGCAGGCAGTGCTGGGTACCGATGTGACAGAGCTGTGCCAGACGGCACTACAGAAGCTTGTGGACTCGGGTCTCATACTTCAGACCCGAACGCTCAATGAGGACCCACAGGGGGGCGGCTGTGAACAGCTCAGTCTAACAGTGACACCGTTTGGACGAGCTACTTTTAAAGGTTGATGGGATTTTAACTTTAATTATGTAATGTTTTTTATTGATCAAGGTATAATTTTGTCATTGACTTGTGATTTAATAATATGAAATATTTGTTGTTTAGCTTTGATCTGACCTTTTCGAGGCCAATGAGACCATACCTATGTTCACACAATTCCGTGTCTTCTCCATGTCTTGTTATTTGTTAATTTTGGTCCTCATACAAGCCTCTCTGTGGTTAAACAGGATTTAAAGCATGAGCGTAAATGTGGTCCAAGATTAGCCTGTGCAGTCTGCACAGGCTCATGAGGGACAACACTTTTCACTTTAACTGAATGTTTCGCTAAAAAGGGAATTCCTTTTACGGATATTATGGCATAAAAGTGGAACATGTTGCTCCTGGTTAGACTGAAAAGATTGCGCAGGCTAAACTGGGACAACATTTTATGCATAAGCATTAAGCCCGGTTTACCTAGAGCGTGGCCCCTATATTGTACAGGTCCCATAGACCCAGACTTTGCTAGTATGCTGTACAATGATCTCACAAAGGCTGAGGAGTCGATAGTCCTGTCCACACACCTCCACCTCCTGTACCTCGTCACGCCCTATGACCTTGCCAAGGACGCGTCTCCCAACTGGTTCATCTACCTTAGCCAGGTCAGAGCAGTTTGTCATTTCAATTCTGCAATGAGTCCCCAGCCATTTGTATGAGTATAGGACTCGGGATGCGCTCCAAAAGGAAACACTGTCAGAGCGGAGAAAATGTATATGTTGTAATCTCAGGCCTGAACTGTATGTGATTATGAGTCTTGAATCCTTCTACTGTACTGGAGTACTATTTTTGTTTCAACGTAAATATATTACGCATAGTTGAGTAGTACCCTACTTAGGACAGCAAAAAAGGTGATTTCTTGTCATTAATTTTAGTTTAGTGAGAACAAATCTATAACAAACTTTGCATATAGCACGCTTGCCTTATGACCTAATGTGGCATTGTATTTTCGGCCTGTCATGTCAAGGTCATTGTTACTAAAAAAGAATAAGGTTTCCACTCAATAATTTTGGATGGAAGATTTTTAATGTTAATTGTTTGTAGGTAACTTACATGTAGACATAGTTTCGGATTGCACAGTTAAACAAATAATTTTAGTTCTAACTCATTTAATTATGTTTTGCTTTAGGTGTTTCATTAATATTTTGCTTGTTAGTTGCTTACATGCAGACCTAACTTGGCATTGCATTTTTGGACTTTCAGATCAAGGTTACTTTGCATAAAAAAATGTTCCAGCTGAATTGCTTGAGTTTGTTTGGAAGAATTGGGCTTGATTGTGTGTGTAGTTCCTTTGAGCTGAAGTGCAGACTTAGGTTTGGAATTCGATTTCACAATTATTACCATTAATTTACTATTTAAATGTTTTGTGGCCTTGCCAAGTTTCTTGTTTTATATTGCATTACTATACTGGTGATATCAGACCATGGCACCTGAAGATTCAAATATCATGGTTAAGCATCACCGGAGAACAAAGTGGTGTTGCGATACACTGCCATACTCATGTGTTCTGGTTCAGTGGATATAATGCACCTATAGCACATTGTGTGCCCTGAAAGACACATGTTTTCATGTGCCTTCTTTGAACATAATGCTGATATATGTTCTGTCTTTCATGTTATAATATAAGAGAGAATATAATCCTTTCTGCTATTTTATAATGTAGTACACATTTTAGATTCAATCCACTCCAACCTTGATTCCAATTATACTTAAAAATGTAAACCTTGAATCATTATTAATTGTTTTGTGTTTTAAATGAAATTACCATCACTGTGTTTCTAAATATATTATTGAGGAAAGAAGCCATACTTGGTTAGTTATTGTTCCAGTCCTAAAAACTTAAGGTGTTACTTTGAACTTTTTTTGTAAACACAGTCTGGAATAAATATGTTTACGCAAATCCACTCCTACCTTTCGAAAATCTGATAATTCCTTGTGTATTGGTTTTCTCATATTTTTCATAAATTTATGTATCCCAACGATTAGTTTCTACCTATTACTTTTAAGCTCCATTGCATCAAAAGCTCAATTATTAATGTCATGCTTTTGAGTCTGTTTCTGTGTAGAACCAGTTCTTGTTGTCTTAAATGGAGAGCTGAGGAACGCTGTCACATTGGGGATCGAACCAATGACATCACAGTGTCTAGGTGGACACTTTGCCACAACACAATTGGATGCATATGAGCCGTTCTCTGGGAAACGGGGTTAAACCCTTTGCATGCTGGGAAATTTGTCGTCTGCTTAAATGTGGTCTGCTGAATTTCTAAAATTAGCATTTTCTTCAATTTTTTTCAAAAAATACTATCAGAATAGCAAACAGTTTGGATCCTGATGACAGAATGTGGCGTCTCATCTGGATCCAAACTGTTTGCAAAGGCCTTCGAAATTCGGTTCCAGCGCTGAAAGGGTTAATGCATTTTCATAAAGTTTTGTCCCTGAGAAGCCTGTGTGGACACTTTCCTTTTTTATGATATTTTTTGTTTAAAGAAAGTCTCATATTAGCAAAAATCAAGTTTAAGCAGAAAGTGCCATCCCTGATTAGCCTGTGTAGACTGCACAGTAGAGGAAAGTGCCATCCCTGATTAGCCTGTGTAGACTGCACAGAAGAGGAAAGTGCCATCCCTGATTAGCCTGTGTAGACTGCACAGTAGAGGAAAGTGCCATCCCTGATTAGCCTGTGTAGACTGCACAGTAGAGGAAAGTGCCATCCCTGATTAGCCTGTGTAGACTGCACAGTAGAGGAAAGTGCCATCCCTGATTAGCCTGTGTAGACTGCACAGTAGAGGAAAGTGCCATCCCTGATTAGCCTGTGTAGACTGCACAGTAGAGGAAAGTGCCATCCCTGATTAGCCTGTGTAGACTGCACAGTAGAGGAAAGTGCCATCCCTGATTAGCCTGTGTAGACTGCACAGTAGAGGAAAGTGCCATCCCTGATTAGCCTGTGTAGACTGCACAGTAGAGGAAAGTGCCATCCCTGATTAGCCTGTGTAGACTGCACAGTAGAGGAAAGTGCCATCCCTGATTAGCCTGTGTAGACTGCACAGTAGAGGAAAGTGCCATCCCTAATTAGCCTGTGAAGACTGCACAGGCTAATCTTGGACAACATTATGTACATGCATTTAACATCTTTTTTACAGAGCACAGCTTGTATTGTTTTTACCTGCAGTAGAAATATTGCCAGACCTTTGATTTCTTAATTAATTGTGGGCCAGCTGGTTTGGTAGAGTGCTTGTCTTCAAATCCATGGTTCAAAATTATTTCCATTTCTCTTCCCCCAGTAACTTTGAATCAAGTAGGGCAGTTGTAAGTTAACACTTTCCCACTCAGAAGTGAAATTGCAAGTGCAAGTAACTCGCAGTCTGTTCAGGTTTATGCTTTTTGCTACTAATTAGTATCTAATTGTTGGAAATAAACACTTTAAAACTTAAATCTAGTAAGAAAGGTCTTTAATTAAATTTCAACTTCTAAGTAACTACAAATGCGTCAAAATACCTATCTAAGTGATATCTAAGTGGTAAAGGGTTGATGGAATTAGTATGAGCACTATTTCTTTAAAAATGTAGAAATGTGTGAGTAGATTAATTGGCAGCCATCACATGACTGCAATTTTGTTATATCGTGCAAAATAAAAAAATCTCTATGAATACTTTATGATTTATTTACAATATGTCTTCAGTTCAGTACACTGAGTGCTTCAGAGATGAAGGTGGCAAGTCTAATTGGTGTACCGGAGTCGTACCTGGTGAAAAGGTCGTCAAACATGAAGTCTAGAGTGGTAAGTGGCCTAGTGAAATGGCAATAAAAGTAAAGTGGTAAGTAGTAGACAAATGTGCCTCCTTACTGGAAAACAGGGCTTAATGCATGTGCATAAAGTGTCATCCCAGACTAGGCTGAGCAGTCAGCACAGGCTTATCAGGGACTACACTTTCCTCCTAGAAATGATTTTTGTATAGAAGAGACTTCCTCTAAATGAAAAATTTCATTAGCAAGGATAGTGTTGTCCCTGATAACTGTGCTGACTGGGTAGACACTATGCATTCGCATTAAGCCCCATTTTCCCATAACGCAGCTTAAATACTCATCCAGCATGAAGAGATCTACCTAGTGAAACAGTTGTCCAGTGTGAAGTATAGAGTGGTAACTTATTTGTCTGATGGTTGTTCTGGAGTCTTTGCCCGTTAATCTGTTGTCGGGCCCGAAGTCTGAAGACAGTGGTTAGGCGGAAGTTACAAAGTTGATGGTCACAACAGGCTCTTTGGGAAGTTTGGGATTTGAGCTTTAAATGAAAGTGAAAAAATAGCTTTTGATATTGAATAGGCAGCAATTTGTTTTTGCTCAATTGAGAAAAGTACCTGTGGCCCTTTGGGAAAAATTAGCACGAAAAACCATGATTTGGAAATTGCTAAATCTTCAGATTGGGAAATATGAGTCTTTTGAATTGCTTGGTACTCAATTGCTCAAACACATTTAAATACTCTTGTACTTGCTTTTAAGCTCACCTGAGCACAACGGTGAGCTTTTGTGATCGCCTTTTGTCCGTCGTGCGTTGTGCGTCCGTCGTCACTTTTGCCTTGTGAACACTCTAGGGGCCACATTTATTGTCCGACCTTCATAAAACTTGGTCAGAACATTTGTCCCAATAATACCTCGACGGAGTTTAAAACTGGGTCATGCTGGGTCAAAAACTAGGTCACTAGGTCAAACAAATAAAAACCTTGTGAACACTGTAGAAGTCACATTTGATGCCCAATCTTCATGTAACTTTGTCAAAATGTTTGTCTTAATGATATGTTGGTTGAGTTCAAAAATGGTTTCGGTCCATTGAAAAACATGGCCGCCAGGGGGCGGGGCAGTATTCCTTATATGGCTATAGAGAAACCTTGTGAACAGTCTTGAAGCCACAATTTTTGCCTAATCATCATGAAACTTGGTCAAAACATTGGTTTCATTGATATCTCGGACGAGTTTGAAAATGGTCCAGATCGGTGAAAAAACATTGCTGCCAGGGGGCGGGGCAGTTTTCTCTATATGTATATAGTGAAAACACGTGAACACTCTAGAAGTCACATTTTTGGTCAAATCTTTGTGATATTTGGTCAGAACATTTTTTCCTGGCTACGTCGGTTGAGTTCGAAAAATGGTTTGGATTGATAAAAAAACATGGTGGCTGGGGGGGGGTGTCTTTTTCCGTATGTTTATATAGTACAAAAAGCTTGTGAACACTCTAGGAGTCACTTTTTTTGCCTAATCATCATGAAATTTTGTCTAAATATCGATTTTATACATATCTCAAACCAGTTTGAAAATGGTTATGATCGGTGAAAAAAATGGCCGCCAGGGGGCAGTTTTCTCTATGTGTATATAGTGTAAACATGTGATCAGTCTAATAGACACATTTTTTGCTTAATCTTCATAAAATTTGGTCAGAAGATTTATTTCCTGGATATGACGGTTGAGTTTGAAAATGGTTCAAATCGGTAAAAAAACATGGCCGCCAGGGGGGGTGTCTTTTTCCTTATATTTATATGGTAAAGTAGCTTGTGAACACTCTTGAAGTCACATTTTTTGCCTTATCATCATGAAATTTGGTCAAAACATTGGTTATGTGGATATCTCGGATGATTTTGAAAATGGTGATGATCAGTGGAAAAACATGGCCACCAGGGGATGGGGAAGTTTTCTCTATATGTATATAGTGAAAACATGTGAACAGTCTAGACGACGCATTTTTTCGCCCAATCTTTATGAAATTTGGTCAGAACATTTGTTTCATGGATACGTCGGTTGAGTTCGAAAATGTTTGGTTTAAAAAAAATGCCTGCCAGGAGGGGGGGTCTTTTTCCTTATATTTATATATTAAAAAAAGCTTGTGAACACTCTAGAAGTCACATTTGTTGTCCAATCCTCATGAAACTTGGTCAAAACATTGAGTTTGAAAATAGTCGTGATCAGTGAAAGAACATGCCGCCAGGGAGTGGAACAGTTTTCTCTATATGTATATAAGAAAACATGTGAAAAGTCTAAGACACATTTTTTGCCCAATCATCATGACATTTGGTCAGAAGATTTGTTCTTGGATACGACAGTTCAAATACGACGGTTGAGTTCAAAAATAGTTTTGATCCATCTAGTAACATGACCCCTGGGGGGAGGGGGTCATTTTCCTTAAATTTATATACTAAAACAGCTTATGAACACTCTCAAAGTCACATTTTTTGGCCAATCATCATGAAACTTGGTCAAAACATTGGTTTTATTGATATATTGGATGACTTTGAAAATGGTCATGATCAGTGGAAAAACATGGCCACCAGGGGATGGGGCAGTTCTCTATATGTATGTAAGAAGCATTTTCCTAATAAAATCTGGGTATTAAAAACATGGCCAGGGCAGGTGGGGTAATTTTCTATAGGCCTATTGTGAATACTTTGGAACAACTTATTTTTAAAGTCAGTCTTCTCATACCAATAATCTGCAATATTTGCTGAAGAGTTTTAATCTTTTTTTCTTTCCATCTTAGTCTCTCAGGTGAGCAACCCAGGGCCCTTTGGGGCCTATTGTTTCATGAAATGTTCAGTTTAAGTTAAAGTGCTCATTTTATTGGTTCACTTGTTGTCCATGGTTTGCTGTTTTCAATCACTTTTTTTTTTATTTGACTGACAGAAAATCAAGTGGATCAGAATAATGCATGGCTGAGTAGAAGTTCAAAACAGAAAATTTCTTGCATTGCATATTAAAATGCAAGATTCTAAGTCATTTGAAATCTCCGCCATACATTACTCAGTATTATCTACTTTTCAGAAAGTTGATGAGTTTGTGGTGAATCGTTTCTACCTAACTCTTATGCTGTATGACCTCTGGAGAGAGAAGTCAGTCTGGGAGGTTGCAGAGAGGTTTGATACTCCAAGAGGCTTTGTACAGAACCTGCTGGCCAGCGCGGCTAGCTTTGCCTCCTGTGTTGCCCACTTCTGTATGGTAGGTTGATTGATCATTTCAGCCGGGGTGTCATTATTTAATCTTTTCCCACTCAGACTCAAAGTAAAAATGTGCAAACAGCAAAACAGTGAGTATCTCGCAGTCTGTTCAGGTTTTATGCTGTTTGCTGCTCATCGGTATGTTAAGGTTGGAAATGAAGCCTTAAAAATTTGAATCTAGTAAGAAAGGTTTTTAATTAAATTTAAATTTCTAGGGGACTACAAATGAGTGAAAATATGTATCTAAGTGGTAAAGGATTAACCCTAATCATTCAGATGATTATTTCAGCTGTGGTGTCATATAATAAATTGTATGCCTTTATTACTCTGATATGCACATTGACACATTTGTAATTCTTCAGAAAATCTAATTTAATGTAAGACCGTTCTTAATAGATTAGAGTTTTAAAGGCTTTATTTCCAAACTCGCAGTTACTTGCAGGCTGATCTGGTTTTATGCTGGTTGCATGTAGCCATTTTCACTTTGCTTCTGAGTGGGAAAGGGTTAAAGTTATTTTTTAGCTTATCTTTTCGAAGAAAAGTCTAGGTAGTCTAAAAATGTGATGGGTGGGGACAACATTTTACACACATGCTTTAAGTCCCATTTTCCCCTTTTCAGGAGCTGGAGGAGTTCTGGGCATACCAGGACCTACTGGGAAACTTTGTCAAGCGCCTGTCATACTGCGTTACAGCTGAGCTCATACCGCTCATGGAGATACCCGGGATTAAATTGGTAACATGGATTATATTGCATGGGTTATGAATGAGGCATGGTCTGAGAAAACTGGGTTTAACCCTTTGCATGCTGGGAAATTTGTTGTCTGCTTAAATGTTGTCTGCTGAATTTCTAAAATAGATAGATTTATTTCAACATAAAATGCATAGATTTTTAAAAAAGCATTTTCTTCGAATGTTTTCAAAGAATACTATCAGAATAGCAAACAGTTTGGATCCTGATGAGACGCCACGTTCTGCAAAGGCGTTCAAAATTCGGTTCCAGCACTGAAAGGGTTAATGCATGTGCAAGTGTCGTCTCACATGAGACTTTGCATTCCACTTTAAAGGAATTTTTCATGAATTGTTGGTTTAAAGGAAGTTTCTTCTTAAAGCGGGAATATACGATTTTTTATATGTGTTAAATTGTTATATATTGATAAAATATGTTACAATAACATAAAATGGGAAAGAAAAATTATACATTAAAGCCGAATTTCATAAAATGCAGCAAAGACAAATTAGCGCCCTGAGCCGATTGTGACGTACATATTTTCCTACAATAACCGAAGCATTCGTCTTTGTATTAGGATCGGAGTTACTGTTCGTGTGTCGTATGAATAGATATCGTTGCGGGAATTCAAATAAACCGTTAAACTAAGTTTAGATTCACATCGTTCATGTATGGTATACATGCTGGCGAATTCGGCTGTACAGTCGTTTTCAATTTCAGAATTAAATATCTGGCTTATTTCGCATTTTTAGACACATGTTCTTCTTAACTTCTATTTTAATTTATATTGAAATATATATATAATAATTTTTTACACATTTTATATAAATTCATAAATATTTAACAAAATCGTATATACCCGCTTTAACCAAAGTACAGTCTAGGTGTAAACTGTTGTCCCTGATTAGCCTGTGTGAGCTGCGCAGGCTCATCTGGGACAAAACTGATGCACGTGCATTAAGCACAGATTCCCAGAACAAGACTGTATACTAGTACATGTATATGTAGCAATGTCTTAAATAATACCAGTATGAAATATAGCTCTGGCATGATACTAGAGTTGCTACAGTATACTAGCATATGTAGCAATGTCTTAAATAATACCAGTATGAAATATAGCTCTGGCATGATACTAGAGTTGCTTCAGTATACTAGCATATGTAGCAATGTCTTAAATAATACCAGTATGAAATATAGCCCTGGCATGATACTAGAGTTGCTACAGTACACTAGTATATGTAGCAATGTCTTAAATAATACCAGTATGAAATATAGCCCTGGCATGATACTAGAGTTGCTACAGTACACTAGCATATGTAGCAATGTCATAAATAATACCAGTATGAAATAAAGCTCTGGCATGATATTAGAGTTGCTACAGTACACTAGCATATGTAGCAATGTCTTAAATAATACCAGTATGAAATATAGCCCTGGCATGATACTGGAGTTGCTACAGTACACTAGCATATGTAGCAATGTCTTAAATAATACCAGTATGAAATATAGCTCTGGCATGATATTAGAGTTGCTACAGTACACTAGCATATGTAGCAATGTCTTAAATAATACCAGTATGAAATATAGCTCTGGCATGATACTAGAGTTGCTACAGTATACTAGTATATGTAGCAATGTCTTAAATAATACCAGTATGAAATATAGCTCTGGCATGATACTAGAGTTGCTACAGTACACTAGCATATGTAGCAATGTCATAAATAATACCAGTATGAAATATAGCTCTGGCATGATACTAGAGTTGCTACAGTACACTAGCATATGTAGCAATGTCTTAAATAATACCAGTATGAAATATAGCTCTGGCATGATACTAGAGTTGCTACAGTATACTAGTATATGTAGCAATGTCTTAAATAATACCAGTATGAAATATAGCACTGGCATGATACTAGAGTTGCTACAGTACACTAGCATATGTAGCAATGTCATAAATAATACCAGTATGAAATATAGCTCTGGCATGATACTAGAGTTGCTACAGTATACTAGCATATGTAGCAATGTCATAAATAATACCAGTATGAAATATAGCTCTGGCATGATACTAGAGTTGCTACAGTACACTAGCATATGTAGCAATGTCTTAAATAATACCAGTATGAAATATAGCTCTGGCATGATACTAGAGTTGCTACAGTATACTAGCATATGTAGCAATGTCAAATAATACCAGTATGATATATAGCTCTGGCATGATACTAGAGTTGCTACAGTACACTAGCATATGTAGCAATGTCTTAAATAATACCAGTATGAAATATAGCTCTGGCATGATACTAGAGTTTCTACAGTATACTAGCATATGTAGCAATGTCTTAAATAATACCAGTATGAAATATAGCTCTGGCATGATACTAGAGTTGCTACAGTATACTAGCATATGTAGCAATGTCTTAAATAATACCAGTATGAAATATAGCTCTGGCATGATACTAGAGTTGCTACAGTACACTAGCATATGTAGCAATGTCTTAAATAATACCAGTATGAAATATAGCTCTGGCATGATACTAGTATATGTAGCAATGTCTTAAATAATACCAGTATGAAATATAGCTCTGGCATGATACTAGAGTTGCTACAGTACACTAGCATATGTAGCAATGTCCTAAATAATACCAGTATGAAATATAGCTCTGGCATGATACTAGAGTTGCTACAGTACACTAGTATATGTAGCAATGTCATGAATAATACCAGTATGAAATATAGCTCTGGCATGATACTAGAGTTGCTACAGTACACTAGTATATGTAGCAATGTCTTAAATAATACCAGTATGAAATATAGCTCTGGCATGATACTAGAGTTGCTACAGTACACTAGCATATGTAGCAATGTCTTAAATAATACCAGTATGAAATATAGCTCTGGCATGATACTAGAGTTGCTACAGTACACTAGTATATGTAGCAATGTCGTAAATAATACCAGTATGAAATATAGCTCTGGCATGATACTAGAGTTGCTACAGTATACTAGTATATGTAGCAATGTCTTAAATAATACCAGTATGAAATATAGCTCTGGCATGATACTAGAGTTGCTACAGTACACTGGCATATGTAGCAATGTCATAAATAATACCAGTATGAAATATAGCTCTGGCATGATACTAGAGTTGCTACAGTACACTAGCATATGTAGCAATGTCTTAAATAATACCAGTATTAAATATAGCTCTGGCATGATACTAGAGTTGCTACAGTATACTAGCATATGTAGCAATGTCTTAAATAATACCAGTATGAAATATAGCCCTGGCATGATACTAGAGTTGCTACAGTACACTAGCATATGTAGCAATGTCTTAAATAATACCAGTATGAAATATAGCTCTGGCATGATACTAGAGTTTCTACAGTACACTAGCATATGTAGCAATGTCATAAATAATACCAGTATGAAATATAGCTCTGGCATGATACTAGAGTTGCTACAGTATACTAGCATATGTAGCAATGTCTTAAATAATACCAGTATGAAATATAGCTCTGGCATGATACTAGAGTTGCTACAGTATACTAGTATATGTAGCAATGTCTTAAATAATACCAGTATGAAATATAGCTCTGGCATGATACTAGAGTTGCTACAGTACACTAGCATATGTAGCAATGTCTTAAATAATACCAGTATGAAATATAGCTCTGGCATGATACTAGAGTTGCTACAGTATACTAGCATATGTAGCAATGTCATAAATAATACCAGTATGATATATAGCTCTGGCATGATACTAGAGTTGCTACAGTACACTAGCATATGTAGCAATGTCTTAAATAATACCAGTATGAAATATAGCTCTGGCATGATACTAGAGTTGCTACAGTACACTGGCATATGTAGCAATGTCATAAATAATACCAGTATGAAATATAGCTCTGGCATGATACTAGAGTTGCTACAGTATACTAGCATATGTAGCAATGTCTTAAATAATACCAGTATGAAATATAGCTCTGGCATGATACTAGAGTTGCTACAGTACACTAGCATATGTAGCAATGTCTTAAATAATACCAGTATGAAATATAGCTCTGGCATGATACTAGTATATGTAGCAATGTCTTAAATAATACCAGTATGAAATATAGCTCTGGCATGATACTAGAGTTGCTACAGTACACTAGCATATGTAGCAATGTCCTAAATAATACCAGTATGAAATATAGCTCTGGCATGATACTAGAGTTGCTACAGTACACTAGTATATGTAGCAATGTCATGAATAATTCCAGTATGAAATATAGCTCTGGCATGATACTAGAGTTGCTACAGTACACTAGTATATGTAGCAATGTCTTAAATAATACCAGTATGAAATATAGCTCTGGCATGATACTAGAGTTGCTACAGTACACTAGCATATGTAGCAATGTCTTAAATAATACCAGTATGAAATATAGCTCTGGCATGATACTAGAGTTGCTACAGTACACTAGTATATGTAGCAATGTCGTAAATAATACCAGTATGAAATATAGCTCTGGCATGATACTAGAGTTGCTACAGTATACTAGTATATGTAGCAATGTCTTAAATAATACCAGTATGAAATATAGCTCTGGCATGATACTAGAGTTGCTACAGTACACTGGCATATGTAGCAATGTCATAAATAATACCAGTATGAAATATAGCTCTGGCATGATACTAGAGTTGCTACAGTACACTAGCATATGTAGCAATGTCTTAAATAATACCAGTATTAAATATAGCTCTGGCATGATACTAGAGTTGCTACAGTATACTAGCATATGTAGCAATGTCTTAAATAATACCAGTATGAAATATAGCCCTGGCATGATACTAGAGTTGCTACAGTACACTAGCATATGTAGCAATGTCTTAAATAATACCAGTATGAAATATAGCTCTGGCATGATACTAGAGTTTCTACAGTACACTAGCATATGTAGCAATGTCATAAATAATACCAGTATGAAATATAGCTCTGGCATGATACTAGAGTTGCTACAGTATACTAGCATATGTAGCAATGTCTTAAATAATACCAGTATGAAATATAGCTCTGGCATGATACTAGAGTTGCTACAGTATACTAGTATATGTAGCAATGTCTTAAATAATACCAGTATGAAATATAGCTCTGGCATGATACTAGAGTTGCTACAGTACACTAGCATATGTAGCAATGTCTTAAATAATACCAGTATGAAATATAGCTCTGGCATGATACTAGAGTTGCTACAGTATACTAGCATATGTAGCAATGTCATAAATAATACCAGTATGATATATAGCTCTGGCATGATACTAGAGTTGCTACAGTACACTAGCATATGTAGCAATGTCTTAAATAATACCAGTATGAAATATAGCTCTGGCATGATACTAGAGTTTCTACAGTATACTAGCATATGTAGCAATGTCTTAAATAATACCAGTATGAAATATAGCTCTGGCATGATACTAGAGTTGCTACAGTATACTAGCATATGTAGCAATGTCTTAAATAATACCAGTATGAAATATAGCTCTGGCATGATACTAGAGTTGCTACAGTACACTAGCATATGTAGCAATGTCCTAAATAATACCAGTATGAAATATAGCTCTGGCATGATACTAGAGTTGCTACAGTACACTAGTATATGTAGCAATGTCATGAATAATACCAGTATGAAATATAGCTCTGGCATGATACTAGAGTTGCTACAGTACACTAGTATATGTAGCAATGTCTTAAATAATACCAGTATGAAATATAGCTCTGGCATGATACTAGAGTTGCTACAGTACACTAGCATATGTAGCAATGTCTTAAATAATACCAGTATGAAATATAGCTCTGGCATGATACTAGAGTTGCTACAGTACACTAGTATATGTAGCAATGTCGTAAATAATACCAGTATGAAATATAGCTCTGGCATGATACTAGAGTTGCTACAGTATACTAGTATATGTAGCAATGTCTTAAATAATACCAGTATGAAATATAGCTCTGGCATGATACTAGAGTTGCTACAGTACACTGGCATATGTAGCAATGTCATAAATAATACCAGTATGAAATATAGCTCTGGCATGATACTAGAGTTGCTACAGTACACTAGCATATGTAGCAATGTCTTAAATAATACCAGTATTAAATATAGCTCTGGCATGATACTAGAGTTGCTACAGTATACTAGCATATGTAGCAATGTCTTAAATAATACCAGTATGAAATATAGCCCTGGCATGATACTAGAGTTGCTACAGTACACTAGCATATGTAGCAATGTCTTAAATAATACCAGTATGAAATATAGCTCTGGCATGATACTAGAGTTTCTACAGTACACTAGCATATGTAGCAATGTCATAAATAATACCAGTATGAAATATAGCTCTGGCATGATACTAGAGTTGCTACAGTATACTAGCATATGTAGCAATGTCTTAAATAATACCAGTATGAAATATAGCTCTGGCATGATACTAGAGTTGCTACAGTATACTAGTATATGTAGCAATGTCTTAAATAATACCAGTATGAAATATAGCTCTGGCATGATACTAGAGTTGCTACAGTATACTAGTATATGTAGCAATGTCTTAAATAATACCAGTATGAAATATAGCACTGGCATGATACTAGAGTTGCTACAGTACACTAGCATATGTAGCAATGTCATAAATAATACCAGTATGAAATATAGCTCTGGCATGATACTAGAGTTGCTACAGTATACTAGCATATGTAGCAATGTCATAAATAATACCAGTATGAAATATGGCTCTGGCATGATACTAGAGTTGCTACAGTACACTAGCATATGTAGCAATGTCTTAAATAATACCAGTATGAAATATAGCTCTGGCATGATACTAGAGTTGCTACAGTATACTAGCATATGTAGCAATGTCATAAATAATACCAGTATGATATATAGCTCTGGCATGATACTAGAGTTGCTACAGTACACTAGCATATGTAGCAATGTCTTAAATAATACCAGTATGAAATATAGCTCTGGCATGATACTAGAGTTTCTACAGTATACTAGCATATGTAGCAATGTCTTAAATAATACCAGTATGAAATATAGCTCTGGCATGATACTAGAGTTGCTACAGTATACTAGCATATGTAGCAATGTCTTAAATAATACCAATATGAAATATAGCTCTGGCATGATACTAGAGTTGCTACAGTACACTAGCATATGTAGCAATGTCTTAAATAATACCAGTATGAAATATAGCTCTGGCATGATACTAGTATATGTAGCAATGTCTTAAATAATACCAGTATGAAATATAGCTCTGGCATGATACTAGAGTTGCTACAGTACACTAGCATATGTAGCAATGTCCTAAATAATACCAGTATGAAATATAGCTCTGGCATGATACTAGAGTTGCTACAGTACACTAGTATATGTAGCAATGTCATGAATAATACCAGTATGAAATATAGCTCTGGCATGATACTAGAGTTGCTACTGTACACTAGTATATGTAGCAATGTCTTAAATAATACCAGTATGAAATATAGCTCTGGCATGATACTAGAGTTGCTACAGTACACTAGCATATGTAGCAATGTCTTAAATAATACCAGTATTAAATATAGCTCTGGCATGATACTAGAGTTGCTACAGTATACTAGCATATGTAGCAATGTCTTAAATAATACCAGTATGAAATATAGCCCTGGCATGATACTAGAGTTGCTACAGTACACTAGCATATGTAGCAATGTCTTAAATAATACCAGTATGAAATATAGCTCTGGCATGATACTAGAGTTTCTACAGTACACTAGCATATGTAGCAATGTCATAAATAATACCAGTATGAAATATAGCTCTGGCATGATACTAGAGTTGCTACAGTATACTAGCATATGTAGCAATGTCTTAAATAATACCAGTATGAAATATAGCTCTGGCATGATACTAGAGTTGCTACAGTATACTAGTATATGTAGCAATGTCTTAAATAATACCAGTATGAAATATAGCTCTGGCATGATACTAGAGTTGCTACAGTACACTAGCATATGTAGCAATGTCTTAAATAATACCAGTATGAAATATAGCTCTGGCATGTTACTAGAGTTGCTACAGTATACTAGCATATGTAGCAATGTCATAAATAATACCAGTATGATATATAGCTCTGGCATGATACTAGAGTTGCTACAGTACACTAGCATATGTAGCAATGTCTTAAATAATACCAGTATGAAATATAGCTCTGGCATGATACTAGAGTTGCTACAGTACACTGGCATATGTAGCAATGTCATAAATAATACCAGTATGAAATATAGCTCTGGCATGATACTAGAGTTGCTACAGTATACTAGCATATGTAGCAATGTCTTAAATAATACCAGTATGAAATATAGCTCTGGCATGATACTAGAGTTGCTACAGTACACTAGCATATGTAGCAATGTCTTAAATAATACCAGTATGAAATATAGCTCTGGCATGATACTAGTATATGTAGCAATGTCTTAAATAATACCAGTATGAAATATAGCTCTGGCATGATACTAGAGTTGCTACAGTACACTAGCATATGTAGCAATGTCCTAAATAATACCAGTATGAAATATAGCTCTGGCATGATACTAGAGTTGCTACAGTACACTAGTATATGTAGCAATGTCATGAATAATACCAGTATGAAATATAGCTCTGGCATGATACTAGAGTTGCTACAGTACACTAGTATATGTAGCAATGTCTTAAATAATACCAGTATGAAATATAGCTCTGGCATGATACTAGAGTTGCTACAGTACACTAGCATATGTAGCAATGTCTTAAATAATACCAGTATGAAATATAGCTCTGGCATGATACTAGAGTTGCTACAGTACACTAGTATATGTAGCAATGTCGTAAATAATACCAGTATGAAATATAGCTCTGGCATGATACTAGAGTTGCTACAGTATACTAGTATATGTAGCAATGTCTTAAATAATACCAGTATGAAATATAGCTCTGGCATGATACTAGAGTTGCTACAGTACACTGGCATATGTAGCAATGTCATAAATAATACCAGTATGAAATATAGCTCTGGCATGATACTAGAGTTGCTACAGTACACTAGCATATGTAGCAATGTCTTAAATAATACCAGTATTAAATATAGCTCTGGCATGATACTAGAGTTGCTACAGTATACTAGCATATGTAGCAATGTCTTAAATAATACCAGTATGAAATATAGCCCTGGCATGATACTAGAGTTGCTACAGTACACTAGCATATGTAGCAATGTCTTAAATAATACCAGTATGAAATATAGCTCTGGCATGATACTAGAGTTTCTACAGTACACTAGCATATGTAGCAATGTCATAAATAATACCAGTATGAAATATAGCTCTGGCATGATACTAGAGTTGCTACAGTATACTAGCATATGTAGCAATGTCTTAAATAATACCAGTATGAAATATAGCTCTGGCATGATACTAGAGTTGCTACAGTATACTAGTATATGTAGCAATGTCTTAAATAATACCAGTATGAAATATAGCTCTGGCATGATACTAGAGTTGCTACAGTACACTAGCATATGTAGCAATGTCTTAAATAATACCAGTATGAAATATAGCTCTGGCATGATACTAGAGTTGCTACAGTATACTAGCATATGTAGCAATGTCATAAATAATACCAGTATGATATATAGCTCTGGCATGATACTAGAGTTGCTACAGTACACTAGCATATGTAGCAATGTCTTAAATAATACCAGTATGAAATATAGCTCTGGCATGATACTAGAGTTTCTACAGTATACTAGCATATGTAGCAATGTCTTAAATAATACCAGTATGAAATATAGCTCTGGCATGATACTAGAGTTGCTACAGTATACTAGCATATGTAGCAATGTCTTAAATAATACCAGTATGAAATATAGCTCTGGCATGATACTAGAGTTGCTACAGTACACTAGCATATGTAGCAATGTCCTAAATAATACCAGTATGAAATATAGCTCTGGCATGATACTAGAGTTGCTACAGTACACTAGTATATGTAGCAATGTCATGAATAATACCAGTATGAAATATAGCTCTGGCATGATACTAGAGTTGCTACAGTACACTAGTATATGTAGCAATGTCTTAAATAATACCAGTATGAAATATAGCTCTGGCATGATACTAGAGTTGCTACAGTACACTAGCATATGTAGCAATGTCTTAAATAATACCAGTATGAAATATAGCTCTGGCATGATACTAGAGTTGCTACAGTACACTAGTATATGTAGCAATGTCGTAAATAATACCAGTATGAAATATAGCTCTGGCATGATACTAGAGTTGCTACAGTATACTAGTATATGTAGCAATGTCTTAAATAATACCAGTATGAAATATAGCTCTGGCATGATACTAGAGTTGCTACAGTACACTGGCATATGTAGCAATGTCATAAATAATACCAGTATGAAATATAGCTCTGGCATGATACTAGAGTTGCTACAGTACACTAGCATATGTAGCAATGTCTTAAATAATACCAGTATTAAATATAGCTCTGGCATGATACTAGAGTTGCTACAGTATACTAGCATATGTAGCAATGTCTTAAATAATACCAGTATGAAATATAGCCCTGGCATGATACTAGAGTTGCTACAGTACACTAGCATATGTAGCAATGTCTTAAATAATACCAGTATGAAATATAGCTCTGGCATGATACTAGAGTTTCTACAGTACACTAGCATATGTAGCAATGTCATAAATAATACCAGTATGAAATATAGCTCTGGCATGATACTAGAGTTGCTACAGTATACTAGCATATGTAGCAATGTCTTAAATAATACCAGTATGAAATATAGCTCTGGCATGATACTAGAGTTGCTACAGTATACTAGTATATGTAGCAATGTCTTAAATAATACCAGTATGAAATATAGCTCTGGCATGATACTAGAGTTGCTACAGTATACTAGTATATGTAGCAATGTCTTAAATAATACCAGTATGAAATATAGCACTGGCATGATACTAGAGTTGCTACAGTACACTAGCATATGTAGCAATGTCATAAATAATACCAGTATGAAATATAGCTCTGGCATGATACTAGAGTTGCTACAGTATACTAGCATATGTAGCAATGTCATAAATAATACCAGTATGAAATATGGCTCTGGCATGATACTAGAGTTGCTACAGTACACTAGCATATGTAGCAATGTCTTAAATAATACCAGTATGAAATATAGCTCTGGCATGATACTAGAGTTGCTACAGTATACTAGCATATGTAGCAATGTCATAAATAATACCAGTATGATATATAGCTCTGGCATGATACTAGAGTTGCTACAGTACACTAGCATATGTAGCAATGTCTTAAATAATACCAGTATGAAATATAGCTCTGGCATGATACTAGAGTTTCTACAGTATACTAGCATATGTAGCAATGTCTTAAATAATACCAGTATGAAATATAGCTCTGGCATGATACTAGAGTTGCTACAGTATACTAGCATATGTAGCAATGTCTTAAATAATACCAATATGAAATATAGCTCTGGCATGATACTAGAGTTGCTACAGTACACTAGCATATGTAGCAATGTCTTAAATAATACCAGTATGAAATATAGCTCTGGCATGATACTAGTATATGTAGCAATGTCTTAAATAATACCAGTATGAAATATAGCTCTGGCATGATACTAGAGTTGCTACAGTACACTAGCATATGTAGCAATGTCCTAAATAATACCAGTATGAAATATAGCTCTGGCATGATACTAGAGTTGCTACAGTACACTAGTATATGTAGCAATGTCATGAATAATACCAGTATGAAATATAGCTCTGGCATGATACTAGAGTTGCTACTGTACACTAGTATATGTAGCAATGTCTTAAATAATACCAGTATGAAATATAGCTCTGGCATGATACTAGAGTTGCTACAGTACACTAGCATATGTAGCAATGTCTTAAATAATACCAGTATGAAATATAGCTCTGGCATGATACTAGAGTTGCTACAGTACACTAGTATATGTAGCAATGTCATAAATAATACCAGTATGAAATATAGCTCTGGCATGATACTAGAGTTGCTACAGTATACTAGTATATGTAGCAATGTCTTAAATAATACCAGTATGAAATATAGCTCTGGCATGATACTAGAGTTGCTACAGTACACTGGCATATGTAGCAATGTCATAAATAATACCAGTATGAAATATAGCTCTGGCATGATACTAGAGTTGCTACAGTACACTAGCATATGTAGCAATGTCTTAAATAATACCAGTATTAAATATAGCTCTGGCATGATACTAGAGTTGCTACAGTATACTAGCATATGTAGCAATGTCTTAAATAATACCAGTATGAAATATAGCCCTGGCATGATACTAGAGTTGCTACAGTACACTAGCATATGTAGCAATGTCTTAAATAATACCAGTATGAAATATAGCTCTGGCATGATACTAGAGTTTCTACAGTACACTAGCATATGTAGCAATGTCATAAATAATACCAGTATGAAATATAGCTCTGGCATGATACTAGAGTTGCTACAGTATACTAGCATATGTAGCAATGTCTTAAATAATACCAGTATGAAATATAGCTCTGGCATGATACTAGAGTTGCTACAGTATACTAGTATATGTAGCAATGTCTTAAATAATACCAGTATGAAATATAGCTCTGGCATGATACTAGAGTTGCTACAGTACACTAGCATATGTAGCAATGTCATAAATAATACCAGTATGAAATATAGCTCTGGCATGATACTAGAGTTGCTACAGTATACTAGCATATGTAGCAATGTCCTAAATAATACCAGTATGAAATATAGCTCTGGCATGATACTAGAGTTGCTACAGTATACTAGCATATGTAGCAATGTCTTAAATAATACCAGTATGAAATATAGCTCTGGCATGATACTAGAGTTGCTACAGTATACTAGCATATGTAGCAATGTCATAAATAATACCAGTATGAAATATAGCCCTGGCACGATACTAGAGTTGCTACACAATACTAAAAAATAATAATCCTCTGTATTTATGATTAAGTTGAAATGTAAAACTTGTACATGTTAAGTATTTGTATGCATTTTTGTGCAGGATACAAGAGAAATAATTGTTATGTATGTCCTGTGTCTGTACTGATTTCCCAAGAATGTTAAATTATGTTAACAGTTGTTTCAACATTATTATTTTTTAATTTCAAACAGAGTTTGGTTATTTGCTGAAACATACTTTTTCTGTTCAATGCTTCAGGGTCGAGCACGCATGATGTTTGCAGCAGGTTACAAAACACTAAGTTCTGTGGCGTCAGCTAGCCCAGATGAGCTGGTGAAAGCAGTTCAATTCATGCCGAGAAAAGTTGCACGGCAGGTTGTGGCATCAGCCAAGGTAATTGATTGACAGATAGGCTTATACACCTCATAAAGTAGCACGGCAGGTTGTGGCATCAGCCAAGGTAATTGATTGATGGATAGGCTTATACACCTCATAAAGTATGGTCTTCATTATTTGATGGAGATGTGTTGTGACAATATTGACTTTCTGAACATGGTGCTGGTCAGAAATTGACCTGAGAATAAAAAAGCAATTTTTTCAATCTGATGAATTGATGGTCAATAATAGCATGTAATAGCATGTAATAGGCTGTTTTAACAACTCCAATTAAAGATGCATTTGAATTTGCACCAAAGCTTCTTAAATGCTTTTCAATTAGTAAACAGATGAATTATGACAAACAATAACCTTTGGAAATGCAAGCATTATTTATATATTATTTTCAGTTGAACACAGTTTTAATTTTATTTAAAGTAATAAAAATATGTTATAAAGAGACTTCCTCAGTAAGTCTGTCCTTTTATGTAAAACGTACATTCCACAATAATTTATCATTTTTTATGCATGGATTGTTTTACAAGCAAGAAAAGAATTTGCAAAACGATAAGTTGGGAAATTATTATTAAATGAAGACTGTTGTTTAAAAAGTTGTGACATATCAATTATTTGGACATTGGTCATTTCGACCATTTGGGTTTGCTTGAACACTCAACTCCATATAATAGCTTTGCATGTGCAATTTTGGAAAATTATCATGCTCTTTATATATAACATAAAACATGAGATCAATTCAACAAATCTACATTGGAATGTATGTGGACCTGCATTATATACAAATCTGCTTGATAAAAAAGAGTATTAAATATTTTATTTTAGTTACTTCTCAATGAAAAGAAGGATGCAATGATGGCAGAGGTGGAAGCCTTGGTTACCGTGCCATCGGGGGTGAATGCAGTTCCCATGGCAACAATTCCCACGCCTGCACCTATCACTCCAGGGCTTGATTCACAAGAGTCAACCACGGACAGTTACCCCACTCAGATAAACATGTTGAAGCGTTTGTAGTCGTTTAGAAAAATATAATTGAATTTAAGACCTCTCAAACTACATTCAAGTTTTAAAGGCTTCATTTCCAAATCTACAATACTGATGTGCAGCAAACAGCATAAAAACTGAACAGACTGGGGGTTACTTGCAAGCTGTTCTGGTTTTATGCTGTTTGCATATAGCTATTTTCAATTTGGTTCTATGCAAGAAAGGGTTAACCTCAGATCTTAACCGAGTGCCATTGTTCCTCCATTGCTCTACTTTTGAATGCAATTACCATTCAAAGTATGGTTGATGACGGTCATGTATTACTGCGACCACAGATCTGTGTGTCAAGTCGTCTGTCAGAATAAAGATATTTAAACTTTTGAGTCCTATCCCATTCTACAGTTATGTTAGTTCATATGGCTGCATTGTAAGTCTTTAGTCATTTACAACATTTTACGTAAATTAGATGGGTTGTTTTTGGCATCATGTTGAAGAAAATGTCAAATTGCATTCATAGTTACTATGGATTAGTCTGTTGAGGGTTTGAGTGCTGTTGCACTTGCAGTTATTGTGTGTACAATAAACAATAAGTAAACGAAGTAGATACTAAAAGTACCTGATTGGCTAGCTTAGTTGGTGGAGTGCACAACTACAAAAAGTAGGATGTGAGTTCAATCTATTGTATAAGGATTCATTATTAAATCCTTTTCAACAGTTATTGTCCACCTACCTCTGAATCTAGTAGGGTAGGTGTCAGTTATTGATATGAGTTTGTGGCTTGGTACTAGCAAACCAGCTATCCCAGGACTTGCATGAGTTGGTTAACTGGTTAACTGACCATCCTGATATGGCTGAAAAACAGTTGAAAGCAGCGAAAAATACAACTAAATATACAGAAATAAAACAAATACATTGTGCAATTAAAGGACATAGATTGAAACTTTATGATTGTCCAGTTGCTAATCAAGCTATTTAAAAACGATACTGCTTGACAATAACAGTATGTGATGACTGGGTATTTTCTGGATGGCTTTATATTGTTGTTTTGTCGGTTTAAAGTGTTTTGCTATCCTATATTTATGTATAGCTATATGTATGTACATAGGTACTTCTGCAATCATTGCAATATCCATTTTATGTGCAATCGGTATGAAATCATACTATGATGTTAATCACACTGGTGCAGCTCTTGTCAAGAGCAGATATTGTTATATGAGAAAACAGGTATTTTTTAGTCCCCTACCGGTTTCACCGGAGGGGACTTATGGTTTGCACTCTGTGTGTCCGTCAATCTGTCACACTTTCTGGATCCTGCGATAACTTTAAAAGTTCTTCATATTTTTTCATGAAACTTGAAACATGGATAGATGGTAATATGGACATTATGCACGTCATTTCATTTTGTTCCTATGTCAAGAATTCTGGTTGCTATGGCAACAAATAGACTCGAAATACTGCTGAAAATGGTGTGTTTTTCTGGATCATGCGATAACTTTAAAAGTTCTTCATATTTTTTCATGAAACTTAAATATGGATAGATGGCAATATGGAAATTGTGCACGTCATTTTATTTTGTTCCTACGTCAAAAATTCTGGTTGCTATGGCAACAAATAGACTAGAAATACTGCTGAAAATGGTGTTTTTTCTGGATCCTGCGATAACTTTAGAAGTTCTTAATATTTTTTCTTGAAACTTGAAACATGGATAGATGGCAATATGAACATTATGCACGTCATTTCATTTTGTTCCTATGTTAATAATTCTGGTTGTTATGGCAACAAATAGACTCAAAATACTGCTGAAAATGGTGTTTTTCTTTATCCTGCGATAACTTTTAAAGTTCTTAATATTTTTTCATAAAACTTGAAATATGGATAAATGGCAATATGGACATTATGCACGTCACTTCATTTTGTTCCTACGTCAAAAATTCTGGTTGCTATGGCAACAAATAGACTTGAAATACTGCTGAAAATGGTGTGTTTTTCTGGATCCTGCGATAACTTTAAAAGTTCTTTATATTTTGTCATGAAACTTGAAACATGGATAGATGGCAATATGGACATAATGCATGTCACTTCATTTTGTTCCTACGTCAAAAATTCTGGTTGCTATAGCAACAAATAGACTTGAAATACTGCTGAAAATGGGGTTTTTTCTGGATCCTGCGATAACTTTAAAAGTTCTTCATATTTTTTCATGAAACTTGAAACATGGATAGATGGCAATATGGACATTATGCACGTCATTTCATTTTGTTCCTACGCCAAAAATTCTGGTTGATATGGCAACAAATAGACTAGAAATACTGCTGAAAATGTTGTATTTTTTGGATCCTGTGATAACTTCAAAAGTCCTTAATATTTTTTCTTGAAACTTGAAATATGGATAGATGGCAATATGGACATTATGCACATCGTTTCATTTTGTTCCGCCGTCAAAAATTATGGTTGCTATGGCAACAAATAGACAAGAAATACTGCTGAAAATGGTGGTTTTCTGGATCCTGCGATAACTTTAAAAGTTCTTCATATTTTTAGCTCGGCTGTTTTTGGAGAAAACCCAAGCTATTGTCAAAGTCAGCTCGTCGTCCGACAACCGCCGTAGGCGTCGTGCTAAACCCTTAACATTGGCCATGACTTTTAAAATATTGAAGATAGCAACTTGATATTTGGCATGCATGTGTATCTCATGGAGCTGCACATTTTGAGTGGTAAAATTTCAAGGTGAACATCATCCTTCAAGGTCTAGGGTCGAAAAAACAAAGTCAAGGGAAGTAATAAGCTTTAAATTGACATAGTTATCTGACCTGCCCTTGTATATATTTTTGTTAAATAAATCAAAGCGGTACAGTAGGCGGCATTGTATTTCTGACAAACACATTGTGGTAAAAGGTCAACGTCAAGGTCATCCTTCAAGGTCTACGGTAAAAAATACACATTTAAGAGAAGTAATAAGCTGTAAAAGAAGTTAATTATTCAATATTGAACATAGCCACTTTATATATTTGGCATGCATGTGTATCTCATGGAGCTGCACATTTTGAGTGGTGAATCTACAGTCACGGTAGTGGCTTTTAATTATTGCTACTAAAAATAGAGATTTGTTAGAGACAATTATTTTCAAGGGAAGTAATTTATATAATTATAAGTTTCATATTATATATTTCATTACCAAGAATTGAAGTTCTTTTCACAGTTACTGTACAAATTTATTATTTTGATTATTAATAACTCAAATGATTGATTTGTCAAAGTTTTTTTTAAATGATATTATTATCATTTCTTTCATGTACTTAGTTGTTAATAGTATTCATTACATACCTTTGGACTTATGTCCATAGATACATGATGAACTCTGGCTATGATCTCTTTGATAAACCACAGGCCTTGGTTGTCAGTGATGTCTGACTTGGTCATTTTTGACTGTCTACAGACCCCCCCCCTCGGTTGGATTGGACAAAATCCAAGGGAAGTAATAAGCTTTAAAGGGAGATGATTTTTAACCTGCCAAATGATAAATAGAAATTTTATTTTAAAGTGGCGCAGTAGGGGGCATTGTGTTTCTGACGAACACATCTCTTGTTGAGCCACTAGGTCAAAGGTCAAGGTCAAAAAAAAATAATTAATAATTCTGACAAGCTTTCGCAGCCGAGCATGGCACCCGTTATGCGGTGCTCTTGTTTAAATGAAACTTCCAACATGGATATATGGCAATATGGACATTATGCACGTCATTTCATTTTGTTCCTACGTCAAAAATTCTGGTTGCTATGGCAACAACAACAAAATATTAACAATGGTGGAATTTCTGACAATGGTGGAGCCGGTAGGGGACTTTTATTGCTTGGCAATAGTCTTGTTGTACATTAATTATTTTATTACAGTATTTGATTTTCTTTAAATGCATGGCCCATTATTAGTATGTTGAATGTGCCAGCATTAATTGAAAAAAAACTCTTCTGTTTCAATTCATATATTGCAATATTAAATTATTATACGCCATATTTAAATAACAAGCGATTTTTGTTATACTCTGTTCTATAAAGCACTTACATACGTGTAACTTATAGAAAAGTGCAGTATGCAAAATAAAAAGGTTAAAAAAAGAAACAATATGAATAAAAAAAAACTATAACAAAAAATTATTAATAGTTGATTTACCTTGCACTAATGCTCAATGCCCTCTTTCAATATATTAAGTTTTGTTTAAAGCCATGCAATACATTTGAATTGATGCTCAAAACATAAAAATACACGAAGTCCAGTAACTATAGTACGGAGTTATTATACACGACAGGGACGAGCTATAAAACTAGAGGGCCAAGATGGCCCTAGTTCGCTCACCTGAGAGGAGTCGGTTCATTCAATCTTTACCAAATGTCAAACTTACCTAGATATTGTCCAGACAAACATCCTGGTCAAGTTTCATAATTATTTCATCTGCGAGTCATGATCAATGTACCTATGAAGTTTCATGATCCTAGGTGTAAGCATTCTTGAGTTATCATCCGGAAACCATTTTTAGCTCATCTATTTTTTGAAAAAAAATTATGAGCTATTGTCATCACCTTGGCGTCGGTTTTGGCGTCAGCGTCCGGTTAAGTTTTGCGTTTGGGTACACTTTTCTCATGAAGTATCAATGCAATTTGCATTCAAACTTGGTACACTTACTTACTATCATGAGGGGACTGGGCAGGCAAAGTTAGATACTTACAGAATGGCTTACAGAATTATGTGCCCTTTTTATACTTAGAAAATTGAAAATTTTGGTTAAGTTTTGTTTTTAGGTCCATTTTATTCCTTAAGTATCAAAGCTATTGCTTTCATACTTGCAACACTTACTAACTATCATAAGGGGACTGTGCAGGCAAAGTTATGTAACTCTGACTGGCATTTTGACAGAATTATGTGCCCTTTTTATACTGAGAAAATTGAAAATTGGTTAAGTTTTGTGTTTAGGTCCACTTTTTTCCTAAAGTATCAAAGCCATTGCTTTAATACTTGCAACACTTACTAACTATCATTAGGGAACTGTGCAGGCAAAGTAATGTAACTCTGACTGGCATTTTGACGGAATTATGTGCCCTTTTTAATTTAGAAAATTGACAATTTGGTTAAGTTTTGTGTTTAGGTCCACTTTTTTCCTAAAGTATCAAAGCCATTGCTTTCATACTTGCAACACTTACTACCGGTAACTATCGTAAGGGGACTGTGCAGGCAAAGTTATGTAACTCTGACTGGCATTTTGACAGAATTATGTGCCTTTTTTATACTTAGAAAATTAAAAATTTGGTTAAGTTTTGTGTTTAGGTCCACTTTTTTCCTTAAGTATCAAAGCCATTGCTTTCATACTTGCAACACTTACTAACTATCGTAAAGGGACTGTGCAGTCAAAGTTATGTAACTCTGACTGGCATTTTGACGGAATTATGGGCCCTTTATACTTTCGTTAAGTTTTGTGTTTTGGTCCACTTTACCCCTAAAGTATCATAGATTGCTTTCATACTTGGAACACTCGCAAACTATCATAATGGGACAGTAAAGGACAAGTTGCATAACTCTGGTTGTCATTTTTACGGAATTATGGCCGTTTTTTGACTTAGTAACTTTGAATATATGGTTACATTTTGTGTTTAGATTCACTTTACTTCTAAAGTATCAAGGCTATTGCTTTTAAACTTTAAATACATTCATGCTATCATGAGGGTACTGTACCTGGCAAGTTGAATTTTACCTTGACCTTTGAATGACCTTGACTCTCAAGGTCAAATTATTAAATTTTGCTAAAATTGCCATAACTTCTTTATTTATGATTAGATTTGATTGATACTTGGACAAAACAACTCTTACCTGACATACCACAATTGACAATATTTTTTTTTTTAAATTAAAGATCATCTAATAAATGACCACCACACCCTCACACTATACCCCCCCCCCCCACCCCAAAAAAATAATTTTTATGCCCCCGGTAGGGTGGCATATAGCAGTTGAACTGTCCGTCAGTATGTCAGTCAGTCTGTCTGTCAGTCCGAAAAAAACTTTAACATTGGCCATAACTTTTTCACTTTTTAAGATAGCAACTTGATATTTGGCATGCATGTGTATCTCATGGAGCTGCACATTTTGAATGGTGAAAGGTCAAGGTCATCCTTAAAGGTCAAATGTCAAATTTATGGTGTCTGTCCGTCCGAAAACTTTAACATTGGCCATAACTTTTTCAATATTGAAGATAGCAACTTGATATTTGGCATGCATGTGTATCTCATGGAGCTGAACATTTTGAGTGGTGAAAGGTGAAGGTAATCCTTCAAGGTCAAATGTCAAATATATGGCGTCTGTCCGTCCGAAAACTTTAACATTGGCCATAACCCTTTTAATTTTGAAGATAGCAACTTGATATTTGGAATGCATGTGTATCTCATGAAGCTGCACATTTTGAGTGGTGGAAGTTCAAGGTCAAGGTCATCCTTCAATGTAAAAAAAATAAATTCAAAGCGGCGTTCTCATGTAGCTGCACATTTTAAGTGGTGGAAGTTCAAAGTCATCCTTCAAGGTCAAGGTCATCCTTCAAGGTCAAAGGTCAAAAAACAAAATTTCAAAGCAGCATTATCATGAAGCTGCACATTTTGAGTGGTGGAAGTTCAAGGTCATTCTTCAAGATCAAGGTCATCCTTCAAGGTCAAAGGTCAAAAAATTAATTCAAAGCGGCGTTATCATGAAGCTGCACATTTTGAGTGGTGTAGGTTCAAGGTCATCCTTCAAGGTCAAGGTCATCCTTCAAGGTCATAGGTCAAACAAACAAAAAAATCAAAGCGGCGTTACCATGAAGCTGCACATTTTTAGTGGTGGAAGTTCAAGGTCAAGGTCATCCTTCAACGTAAAAAAAAATTCAAAGCGGCGTTCTCATGAAACTGCACATTTTGAGTGGTGGAAGGTCAAGGTCATCCTTCAAGGTCAAGGTCATCCTTCAAGGTCAAAAAAAATAATTCAAAGCGGCGTTCTGACGAAGCTGCACATTTTGAGCAAACTGCACAGGCTAATCTGGGACGACACTTTACGCACTTGCATTATGCCGAGTTTTCTCAGAACGAGACACATTTTTTTTAATGAAGTTTCATTTCATTATATTCAACACTTCCTGAGTAAGTATCTACACAAGAAGAGAAACTGGCTGAGTGACGCACCGACCATGGGATTACTATATGCCTTCCTCATGAGGAACGGAATGAGATTATTCAACAATCATGTTTTAATACTGAGTCTTTGCGAAATCCGGTCGATATTCAATCCCATTAAATCATGAACACTGTCGATGATGGATAAAAACTGCAAGTTTTAAAACAAACTACTGAGCATGTAGTGTTTTTCTCAGGCCATTTTAGCGTGGCGAAAAGCCACGCCGCCCTCCCGGATCGCCACGCTGCCCTTTTCAAAGTCATATTTCGCCACGCGCCCTTATCGATAACATCTTTATTGCCTTACGATCTAACTTGGTCCTCAAATCAGCGTCCTTGATTGTCTGTGACGCTCCGACTGTGCTTGATTTACTCGAGAGACGTGAACGTCTAATCGACTATATTATTTGAGCAGATTTAATCTATTACAGTGCTCGATTTATAGGTAGACTGCCCCAAAGCTGTGAATTAGTCATGCGTGAATAACCACGTGTCAGTATCAACCGATAATGCCAGAGGCTATGTAACTTCGGAGACTTTTGATGAAAAACTCGATGTTATTCTCGTGGCAATTGTGCATTGCATGCATTATTCAGTTATATCAAAACATATATTTTTACGCATAATTACATTTAAAAACACAAACAAATTTATTCTTTATCGCTTTCGTCTTTAAGATAATTAGATCTAATTATTGAAATAATTACTGAGACGTATACTAATTTAACAAAATGCGAATCGCGTATACGATTTAACGTTGCTATGCGCACCTGTCGCTAACATCATTTGACATTTGAACAACATGGCGGACTATACAGAATTAAATTGCGACTCGGCAAAAATGGCAAATAACGTCGTAAACGATCGAATTAACGATGGAGATTATACATTCAGAAGGAATTAATGAAATGTCTGTGATAATCAACGATGCATAAAAATGTTTTAGATAGCAACAACATTATTTATTTATTTGTAATCTACTTGGTGGATGTATGTCACGGAAACGAGTGTTTGCATATTGTTAGCGATCAATTTACTCGCAATGTTATTTTAAACATCTGGCAAGATTATTGTTAGAAAATGGGATAAGACAAACATGGTTTCATTTATATGTAAGTGGATCTGTGTATAATCAGATTCATATGCATATATTGCTTTATTATGTTTGTCGTGCTGTACAGTTTATTGAAACAGCATGGAACATAAATGTACATTGCAAGGTAAATATGTTAATATAAACCATAGTACGTTAAAAACATCAACTACCATTAAATGTGCTTGTTTATATGTTATTTTTTCCACAACTGCTTCAGATGCGATTACATGTTGCCCCGTAATTCAGGTATTCAGGGAACGTGTTTGCCCTTTTTTGCCTAAACTGCGCGCTAAAATGCCCTTTTTGAAAGTAATGCGCCATGCCCCTTTGCCCTCCTGGGAAAAACACTAGCATGTACACAGAAAGATCTTTATGTACGAAAATCTACAAAACCTAAATTAAATAAGTACAAAACAATTGAACACCAATTTACAAACTGAAATTTATCACTTACAAGTATGTTGTTTAACAAATCAATCAATAATGCGTGCAACAAAACAAATTCTTCCAAAAACATATGTCTTATCGGATACTGAGATGCACATTACATTTCAAATAATATGGCGTACCAGACCAAAATTATGTTAAATAATTTAACAATTGAGATTGCTATTCAAAAATGGGATGCATATGAAATGAATTTGTATAAATCCGGGTTTAACATTTGTAAGAAAATCAAAATATCTGAAGGGAACAAAATACATTGTTTAAGTACGAAACGCTTGTCTTAGGCAAACTGAAAACTCTAGAATATGAAGTTACTGAATGGCAGCTCGCTCATATAACCCTTTGCATGCTGGGAAATTTGTCGTCTGCTAAAATGTCGTCTGCTGATTTTCTAAAATTAGCATTTTCTTCGATTTTTTTCAAAGAATACTATCAGAATAGCAAACAGTTTGGATCCTGATGAGACGCCACGTTCTATGGCGTCTCATCTGGATCCAAACTGTTTGCAAAGGCCTTTAAAATTCGGTTCCCGCACTGAAAGAGATATAATCTATCGGCCTAAACAAAACGGCAGTATTCACTGTGAGAATTACATCTCTGGCTTATAAACTTGAATAGAGCAAAGTTCTTAGCTTGCTCTCCACGTTCACGACTGCGGACAATCATTAGCTCTATATTTTCCGTATTGTTAGTTACTGCGCTGTTCGATTCAATCCTCAATTCGTTTTGCTGAACCATTGACTTCATGTACGAGTAAAATCTCTCCGTCTAACATACAGGCCCTTAGTCAGTTTTATTAATGACAAAACTGGCAAGGCATGCGAGTCATAAATCCGTTTGTCTTTTGGTCAATCAAGTCGATTTCGTTGATCTTTTATTGATAAGTTTATATCTCAGCGACAAATTAAATAATAGCAAATGGCGTAGCATGATCAAATAAAAAAAACGACATAAGACAAGTAAAACTAGGGCGGAAACAATGTATATATTTGCAACTGAATTCTGTCAACGCTCATTCAATGCACAGTAAATCTTTAATATAATATGTTATGTATTTGTTCACACATGGCATTAGCAGGCACATTTATCAAAACTTCCATTCAAACGTAAGAGTTCTTTTTATAATGGCCAATATCCATCAGCCATTCGCACTAAGTACTTCCATTCTTTGGATGGAAGTACAGATCCTTGGTTAACATCGACGTGAACGACGGCATTTGTTTTTTCCGGTTCTGTGCCGGATCTTCCG
This sequence comes from Dreissena polymorpha, assembly GCF_020536995.1. Lineage (NCBI taxonomy): Eukaryota > Metazoa > Mollusca > Bivalvia > Myida > Dreissenidae > Dreissena > Dreissena polymorpha. Next base: position 112,786,418 of record NC_068357.1, on the reverse strand, counting down.
TATTGGACATGTAGCGTTCGGCGTAAGCCACCAACTTAGCGACTTTCGTCAGCAACTTTTGAATTTCCAACACGGTCCCGTATTGGTCTAATATGCAGCACAGCGCCTGGATATACCACGACCCGTTGGTGGAATTGCGCCACGAATAATACCCGGGGACCGTTGAGAACGACAACAGGAAGTCCGCCTCGCTTGGGATTTTCATGACTTCCGATTTTTCGAGGTCACTTTCAACGACTCGTTTTGCGTCAGCAACGTTAACGTTAGTCCCAGAGTCGAATTCCTTGCCACGACATGCCTGAATGAAGAACACTTTCGGCTTTCCGGCAAGCGTCGGGCAATGGGCGCCTTTGAAATACTGGAAAATCTCCTCCAATTCTATTATGCCGTCTGTCCCGCAGATCTTGCCTTCCTCCCCGTGGCTCAGCAGTACCGCCACAAAACAGTCCACGTCAGAGTGGTCTTCCTTTGCGACTTTAGCGAACACGTCTTTCATGACCTGGCATGTGGCGTTATGGTGGTGGTCCAGATCGAACCCAAGACGCCGCAACCGATTTGTGATGCGCGTGTGATCGATATCTGTTCCCGATCGTACACCGTATCCGAGTTTTTGCATGTTGTCTGTGAAGTTTTTGTTGTTGACAATAACAGCTTTTCCGCGCCGTGGAAAATTCATTTTGTATTCATCTTTTTCTTTGTCAGCTTTAGTGAACATTGGTTTTCTTTTGTAGTTCTGAAAACATAGTAAAACAAAACGTGCGAGGTCATGGGGATTATGTTTGGGTCACATACATTAGACAGATATGTTGTATCAAACAATAACTTAACCAACTGCGAGTTAATGCATAAAACCAGTTCGGTTCTTTCTATGTAAATACATCAATTAAAATACACATAACATTATAATGTATTGTGTCAGCTAACGAGTTGATATTGAAATACAACTTGTAAGTTACAGGTTAAAATTTTAGTGTAAAATATCAAATAAAAACGTAGTCTTAGCGAACTTTTATTTATTTTTAGTATCGAATGAGCATATCATGATCAAACATTCAATGTGAATTTAGCGTGATCATACATTCAATGTGAATTTAGCGTCGTTTCTATAAAGTGATGCAATGCAAGTACCGGTAGGCAATGTGCGTATTCAGTGTCAAGTTGTTACTGATGGCCATACGAAAATTATACTTTACATTCAAATATAAAATAAACACTCATTATAAATGGTCTTAATTTAATTTTGATAAACTAGAGGTACAACTGTTATGCGCCTTAAATAACGGGGCAATTATTCTAGAACCCCCTCCCCCCCACTTGATATTTCAACAAATTGAAAGCTCTATTGAATCCCAGCACTGTTTTCAAATTCAGACACTTTCTGTCATGACCATTTTCATTTTGCTTTTAAGTGGGAAAGGATTAACATGTATAAATTAAACAAAATGTTAGTTCAACCATTTAAGTATTATTCAAACAGTGATGTATTGCTAATGCAAGCCGATTTACCGAACAATGACCTTTATACCAGATGAACAATTTGTGAAGCAATTACCAGAGACTGAGTCTGCTACGATCGCTACATTACATTGCATTAAAAAGAGTAAGGAAACATACGCTAGCTACATTACATTGAATGCCATAATACATTAATGCAAACGTCATTAAAAATATTAACGTAAAAATCACTAAATTGCGCTACATTACATGGGATAACGTAGATAAGTAAGACAATATACACACAACGAAAAGTATCATTAATTTAAAATAACACGAAGTTACGTCACTTACGGCGTCATTTTCCACGTTGACGTACTCCTCTAGTTTCACGTCTTGCCACCTGGGAGCCCCGGACACAGCTCTTCTGATCCCGCCGAGATACTTGGAGAAGAAGTGTTTTGCGTCCTAAAGCATTGAGTATTGTTCTATAGGCGGAATCCTTTACGATGAAAACAAATATCAGCGTTCTTTTTTACGGAAAGGGCATGAGGCTGAAGGCATTTTGCGTACAGTGACGTCTAATTTGGATCCCTAAGGTAAACACTGAATGATCACCAAAATACACATACTTTTAAGAATTATCTTCCGCATAGACTGATGGGAGCCATTTGGAGGCAATGTGCTGAATCAGGAAATGACAGATTACGAAATTCACGTGTTCTTAATTAACCTTATATAAAGTGGTCAGCACTGTTAGTGAGATTCGTAACTTATTAATTATAGTTCTTTTATTAAATTACGTATTTATTTATTTTGTATATTAAAATACTAAACTATTAACCAATTGCAGTTGGCAGATCCCATATAACACAAGAATTAGATAATTGCCAGCCATTGACTCGCCGGGTGTTTGAGCTGTTTGTATGTTCTCCTTAAAGGGATCTTTTCACGCTTTGGTAAATTGACAAAATTGAAAAAAGTTGTTTCAGATTCGCAAATTTTCGTTTTAGTTATGATATTTGTGAGGAAACAGTAATACTGAACATTTACCATGGTCTAATATAGCCATTATATGCATCTTTTGACGATTTTAAAACCTAAAAATTATAAAGCGTTGCAACGCGAAAACGATTGAATAATTTGGAGAGTTCTGTTTTTGTCGTTAAATTTTGTGAAACTACGAAGATTGCTTATATAACGTATAAAATACGGCAAGTATGTGTACTCGGCGGAATAGCTCAGTAGGCTAAAGCGTTTTTACTTCAGGACTCTGGCAGGACTCCAGGGGTCACTGGTTCGAAACCTGCTCCGGGCAATGTTCTTTTCCTTTTTTTAATTTTATTCTTGATTTTTTACTGGAGCTTTTACGATCCAATGTTTACATTTATCAATATAAAGCATTTAATGAATAAGTTAAAAAAATGCCAAAATCTGTGAAAAGGCCCCTTTAAAGCTCAAAGCATTCACGAACAAACATTAGAATAGTCTATTTTTATTATCAAATTGTAAATAATTACACAATTTAACTTCATAGACCAAAACGTGTATGCTTCAGTAAATAAACGTGTATGAGTTATCTTTCACAGCATACATAAACTTCATGCATGTTATTTATGTTATTATCGCTTCTAGTAATAGTTATAAGCTTAAAGGGGCCTGAAGTAAAAACAGAACTCTCCAAATTATTCAATCGTTTTCGCGTTGCAACGCTTTATAATTTTTAGGTTTTAAAATCGTCAAAAGATGCATATAATGGCTATATTAGACCATGGTAAATGTTCAGTATTACTGTTTCCTCACAAATATCATAACTAAAACGAAAATTTGCGAATCTGAAACAACTTTTTTCAATTTTGTCAATTTACCAAAGCGTGAAAAGATCCCTTTAACGTGAAATGAGCAATAACATTGTTAACTTATTTTCTTAACTGATTACTTATTTAATATGGAAACATGGATTTACATGTAGATCTATTGAACGTGATTTAAATCTTAAACATTCTATCCTCTAGCGACGAAACCGAAACAAGACATATACATGTATTATCAAGAATTTTATATGCAGCAAACAGATAAAATACCATGTATGCAGGTTTACATTTTATAAACATAATTTATGGTTTAACTATGCTAGTCTGAATTCAACCTGTGATTATTATCATATAATCCTAAGCTTAATCTAATTAACTCACCGGATCATCTATGCCTTCTAATCCGTCCATTTTGTTCCGATCATAAATACATCTGGCACACACGCACACTCATTGATAAAATTCCCCTTCTACTTTGTGTATTGAAGTTGAGTAATTGTGTATTGGTAAAACGTTCCCGAGTGGTTATTCATTCACAACGTATATCTACCGAGACGTAAGGGGAGTAAAATTAAGTATTTAAAACAATCGGGACTCCTCGGACAATTCCGCCACAACGGTGTGGTGAAGCCCACTGTCCGAAGTGTTCAGACTGTATTTAAAAGTCTATTCAATAGATTGCAGATATATGGATGCAGTTATTTCGATTAGCACACGTTCGTCGTAAACTGTCCTCTTATTAATGTCTGAAAAGTGCAGAAGAAGCCCAACACCCATAGAAAGTTTAGTATAATTATGATGCGTTTTCCGTCACATCAACAATCTTACTAGTCTAACTCATAACACAATATTGCTGTTTTATCAGTTCAAGAGTACTGTATAACAACATATTGCTTTTTATTAATTTTACAATATGCGGTTTTTAACGTAGCATTTCATCTTGTCGTATACACGTACTTGTATGTTTAGTGGTTGTTAGCCCGTGTCAATGAAAAGACGGTGCGGTTTAATATTTTTTTAGAGGTCGGATTCATTTGGATGCTCGTAAATTCAGGAAGTAAACAAACAGTTGTGAGTCAATTCGTCAATTGGTTGTGATACATAATATTTGTACCCATACATCTTCGTAGTGATTGAAGTCCGATGCCAGCTAGGCACTCCGTACTTTCGCTCAAACAATGCTGCCTGAAGAGAATTGCGCTTACGTTCGAATCCTTTTGGATGCAGAGCTACAACGAATATTTCAGAGACCTGCCTCGGATCCTGTACATATTAGGCCCTTTTGACCATTTGAGTAAGCAGACTCGGCCTCCGTTATTTGCTCATGCCACTCATAAACTCAGACCTTTATATTGAGGAACTGCCCATCATCACCATTATTGTGGTACTGCTTAAACAACACAATATTCGGGCACTGCCAATAAATCCTTTTAGCATTCGGAAACCGGTCCATGGAAACACCGAATTCCACTTTTCACTGAATTACAACCGGATTACACTTTTCACCGAATTACAACCGAACTACACATTAAAATGATCGTTGGTATCAATTAGATACGGGTTCTTGACATGACGCCGGGCTGTTACCGAATTTCACTTCCACTAATCACAGACCGACTGGCCAAGTTTCTATCAATTGTTTTGCGTTGTTTACAGTTTGCAGATTTTTCGACCACCTTTATTAATTTCACGCGTCTTTAATCCGCTATTCACAAGTTTTTGACACGATGTCTGATTGAATATAATAGATAATTGGCTATAAAAGAGTTCCGATTTGTTTGATGATTGTCCTTTTGAATAAATGAAAGTGGGATATTTTTTAATTGTTTTTTACTCATATGCTGATTTTGACTTATTAGAATTAATTGTTATTTTGAGTGTTTATTGAATACAATATCTAATTGGCCAATAAAGAATTTCGATTTGTTTGATGATTGTCCTTCGAATGTTATAAAAGTCAAATTTTCCGTGTTCCATAATTTAATAAATTGTAAAAATTGCTGTACTAACATTAATGAATCATTTAATGGCAAATACTTATATACGGTCCAGATTTGCGGACCATAAAGAACATGTCTGACTTAATATTGATTGCGTGTCCCACGTCTTTCAATATTGTATCAATAAATTTATTAAAATATATAATATAATGTATCTGTAATGACATTAATTAAAAAATACTTGTTTAAATTTGAACATCGGCGGACTATACGGATCAAGTGTCAAAGCGAGAATATACGATATTGTCAAAAATGTATGAATTAATATAAAATGTGTATAAACTTATTATACATATATTTCGATATAAATTAAAATAAAAGTAAAGAACAACACGTGTAATGCGAAATAAGCCAGATATAAAATCTGAATTTAAAATGCCAGTACAATAGAATGTCAGTACAATAGAATTCGCCAGCGTGTATATCATGCATGTACGATATGAATCTAAATTAAGGTTTACGGATTATTTTAATTTCCTTTCAGCGGCTAATTTCTTTTTGCTGCATTTTATGAAATTCGTCTTCAGTCTTCAGTGTAAATTGTTCATGCCTATTCAGTGTTTTGGTAACATATATTTATCAATATATTACAATTAAACACTTATAAAAATCGTATAATCTCGCTTTAATAAGTAGTTCATGTTCATTCAAGATTATGATACAATATAAGATATACAAATGACGAGGCCATAAACGGCAATATTTCTTGATTTTCATTGTTAACTAACTCATCAATTATCAATGAGTGAAATTATTAACATGAAACAAGATGGGCGTCCTCGAGATGCAAACAAATGCCGACATTGTCTACAATAATAACGATTGTCGCACTCAGTAATTGGTAATTACAGACGTGTTAATCATTTATGGTATATTCTCAAACACGAAAAATAGATAATGCGTTTCACAACAATCAGTAAGTGTCATAAATTGGGCGTATTCCAGATGCAAACATACGAGTCAATAATACGAGTGTTATTATACCCGTATTGACATTTTAAAATACGTTTGACTGCTAATTTTGAATAAAATGTATGAAATAGATATAAACAAGTGTTTGATAAAAAGATGCATTGATAAAAAATGGGTTGTTTGCAGAATTTTTAAGATAGAAACACGAGTGTATTTTTATAAAAAATTTAAGTGATGAAAGAAATTTTAATAAACGTTGTCACCAAGCAACATATATTAATTCAATTTTATAAAAATAGATTTTAATCATAAAAGTGCATGTTTGCGTGATGCTTACTGATTATAGGAATAATAAATGTCACAATTCAAATGAGTAAAAAATCTGAGAATATGAATAATTTGACATTTTCACGTTGAACGACTTTTAACATAACGTCGGTAGACCCGAATAAATACACTTCATTTATATCAGGCAAATAACAATTAGTATACTAAAACAGAGGAAAACTGCACTGTGTAATAGCAAACTGCTGTGTTGATCCGTATCTTATCAGCTCAATACACAGACCCCTGGCTACTGTACTGGAAAATTATATATTGCTAAAATAACTGATTTCTCTTATTGCCAAATTGTTGTGTACATTTAAAAAAAACGGGAATGGAGCCACTTTTAATTAAGTTCACAGTATAGAGATAATCTAATTAAAGACAGCGCTAATTAAATGTGAAGCTGGATATTAACAAATATGATCCATTTCGCTTAGCTCAACGTTCAATGGAACGCGCACTTAACAAAATTGTAAAACATCACGTGCATTTTTTTTAAAAAATCTTCAGAAATATTATATGTTATACATCGTTTTGTTTTGTTTATTTATTAACTCATCCACAAAGAAAATAATGAAAAATTTCTACATTAAATAAAGAAATATCGCATATGTTTGTTATGTCTTTGTGCGCTCGACCGCTGTTTGGTATTTAACTGTTTAGTTATATTTTTTCCATATCTTTAATATATCTTATTTATATGTGACTATGTGCTTATTTTGTGAAGAAATAAAAGATTCAAATACACTTGGAGACCCTTATAACGCTTACACATATTTCATGCTATTTTAATCTTGAAGTACATATAAATGTTCACGTGTTACATACATTGTCAAACTATTTAAACCTTTTACATCTTACATGTTATGTTAACCTTCAGAAGTGCTATACAATTTTACAGCAGTTTCCATAGTATTACATTTACCCGATAAGTTCACAAATGTGTAATGCGGTAATCTATATTCCCTTTTTAAATTAATTCCGACATGTTAAGCAATTGAAAACATTATGATAAAGGATAACTCTATTACATTTAAGTTCATTAAATATTTTTGTGTACGTGTTCATTTACATTTCCCTCTTTTATTTCATATAATGTGTATGCTTTTGTTGATGATGATGCTTAATTCATAATTATATAAAGTATGTAATATTATTAATATCCATTTGCTTTTTACTATTATTGCTTCTTCCGTTACTCCATTTATAACTTTCAACTACCTGAATTACACCTTCAAATCGCACACCCAACTGAATGTGTAATTCGTTTCTTGGGTAAATATGGGAGTGGACTGGACATCGGTGAAAGTGTAATTCGGTCCTCAATTAAATATAAAATGTGTAATTCGGTAATTACTTAGAAATTCTTTATCATCTTAAGGCTCTTATCAAATTAAAATCGACATGTTGAGCATTTTTATCATTGTGATAAAAGAATACATTAAATATTTTAAGTGGAATTTGGTTTTAAGATATGCGCACATTTCACCTTTTCCAACTGTTGTCTTAAAAGATTAAAAGCTGAAACATAACACAATTAACAAAACTATGACGCAACCCTAAAAATGTAGTTTACTATTCAGTTAAATAAAAAACATGTCAGTTAATTTTGGTTGAAGTATAGTGTAATTCGGTATTGATATTCCGTACTCAGTTGTAATTCGGTGAAAAGTGGAATTCGGTTGTAATTCGGTGAAAAGTGGAATTTGGTGTTTCCATGCACCCTTCGGAAACCTCTCTGAAAGTTAAACCTTTATAATTTATATTATAATTCTCTCCTTAAACCAATGATTGGTTTAAACTATACTTTTGAGGACTTGCCAGTACACCCTAATAGTTGGGGGCAGTACAGGGCTATTCATCAGGTTATTGGGAAGAGGCCCTAGCCTTCATCTTTGTGTTTTTGTGTTGTTTTTAACCAGGTTTTCCGAAGGAAAAAACTGGTTATTAGATTGGCCAATGCGGGCGGGCTGGCTGGCTGGCTGGCGGGCGGGCTGGCTGGCGGGCGGGCGGAACAAGCTTGTCCGGGCCATAACTATGTCGTTCATTGTCAGATTTTAAAATCATTTGGCACATTTGTTCACCATCATTGGACGGTGTGTCGCGCGAAATAATTACGTCGATATCTCCAAGGTCAAGGTCACACTTTGAGTTCAAAGGTCAAAAATGGCCATAAATGAGCTTGTCCTGGCCATAACTATGTCATTCATTGTGAGATTTTAAAATCATTTGGCACATTTGTTCACCATCATGGGACGGTGTGTCGCACGAAAGAATCACGTCAATATCTCCAATGTCAAGGTCGCCACGACTAAAAATAGATTTTTTTTTAAAACAAACTTACAAAGGGGGTTTATTTTGTTTGTTCATTTCAAAAGTTCAGTTTGAGTTTTCTCCCTTTATCAGATTTTTTTTTCACAATGAAAACCTGGTTTTGTGACAATTTTGTCCCTTGTTTTTATTGAAACAGGGTCTTTTTCTTTGTGCAAAAGACACATTGTGGTTCATTCTTAATCATATTAGAGTTGAACTTGATTGCTTTCTTTTTTGGAGATGTCTAAAATGTCTAAGTAAAAAAAACAACAGTTTGTCTTACAATTAAAAAAATAACCGTATTTTCAATTGGGAAGTAGCCGAATTTCGGCCTCTGTTATATAATGATGTAAAGCCCTTCAGTATCAAACAACCATACGTAAAAGTCAGCAGAACGCTAGCAATGGGAAATGTACTAGTACAAGACCTAAAGCAACAACTTACCGTCGAGCTTGAATAAAAAAGCCTCCCATGGAAGATATAGAAAGTCACATTAAATGGGTTATTTTGGTTTTGACTTAGATTAAATAACGGAATTTAATTTATTGATAAAATGTTTAAACCATCGGTAATGTAATACATTGATTAAAATGGGTCCCATAAGGGTCTGGTCGCCTGCCGTATTTTTAATTATTGGACTTCAATCCTTTATATATTTTAATTAGCATAATACAATCTCAATGAACACTTCATCAGACTTATCATGTACATTGTCATTGCACAGAATTATGCTACAGACCACTGCCTGTCAACCACAAAATAGTGGGCACTGAGAAACCACCACAATATTTGGCAACTGCTTATAAACTCATATAGGGGGCACAGCACAAACACCGGCATATTGAGCCTTTACTCCTTAATCCTTGTAGTGGGCACTGTCTATACACTATTGGGACACCTCTAATAAACCTTTATAGTTGACACTGCTCTTACCCTTCACATTGGATCACTGCTAATAAGCCCTTATTAAGGGGCACAAACCATCCAACCTTATATTAGGACAGTTCTTATAAGCCCTAACATTCTATCATCATCCATAAATCCTAATATTGGAAAATTGCCATTCAACCGTGTTGCAATACCACTCATAAATACTAGAATTGAGTTTATGTGGTAAAACCTTAATGGTTTTTAAAATGCCACCCCATCAACATTACCTGTTATGTTACCATTACTGATATTGTAAAGAACACATTGTATATTTTAAAATAATATGTGTACTTAACTTGTCTTGAATAAAATATATAAATGCAACACAAAAACATAAGCCCATAAAAAGCTTGAGTGCTTTTTGAGGGTGTGTTGTTATTCTTGTTGTTTTATTATGTACAAATAATTAAAAATATATACCAATGCACTTCAGCAAATGAAATGGTACAAGACCTAATAGACAGTTTGGTTGATAAGGCATGCCTAAAGAAGAATCATGTTCAAGTTCTTCTGCAAGAAAGTGTTACCAAGCTAAATCTACACCACATTGGACCAGCTTTACAAGACTCTGTTCTTCAGACAATCTCTATTCGATGTCCTGTGAGTCAGTATTTTTGACACTCATTTTAAATGTTTTTGTGTATCATTTGTTTTCAAAATAAACTTCATTGAACATTTTCCTTTTTAGATATTATCTGAACTACATAATGAAAATTTCGATTGTTGTTGTGATTAGTGTTTTAATTATATTTCTAGACTATGCTTATAAGCTTACACATAAGTAATTGGTCATTGACATGTTTTTAGACTGGTTGATTTGTAAAATTGCAAATAATAAACAATTGGTTTGTACATATCCAGTATTAAATGTAATAAGTACATGAATATACTATACCATAATTTTTTTTATGTTACATAAAACAATTTAAAAAGTGATGCCATCTTTACTACACATAGCACCAAAAAGATGGTGTATTCATCATTGCTATGGCAAGATATACATACATGTATATTTAGACAACATGGGTCAGTGATGCTCTTGCTGATTTCTTTTCAGAGACTGACTGTTTTAGATTTGTCTTTTGCACAAGTTTCACCAAGAAGTATGTGTGATTTTCTAAAGTGCATACCAGAAATAAAACATCTTAATCTGTCCAATACCAAATGCAATGACCAAGTCCTGTCTGTTATTGGTAAGTTGAAATGTGCATAATTAAGCAATAAAGTCTAAGTGATTACAATAAGTTGAAATTGTTTATTAGTGCGGCTGTTTTTGGAGAAACCCCGAGATATTGTCAAAGCCAGCTCGTAAGGCGTCCGCCGTGCTTTAACTTAAACCCTTTGCATGCTGGGAAATTTGTCGTCTGCAAAAAATGTTGTCTGCTGAATTTCTAAAATTAGCATTTTCTTTCATTTTTTTCAAAGAACACTATCAGAATAGCAAACAGTTTGGATCCTGATGAGACGCCACGTTCTGTGGCGTCTCATCTGGATCCAAACTGTTTGCAAAGGCCTTCAAAATTCGGTTCCAGCACTGGAAGAGTTAACATTGGCTCTAAAATCAAAGTGCTTCCACCTACATTTTTGAAACTTCATGTGTAGCTGTACCTTGATGAGTTCTACATGCCACACCCATTTATAGCTCAAAGGTCAAGGTCACTTACCTCTTAAAAGAAATTATTCTGACGAGCATTTATAAAAAACTGCACCCTCAGCCGAGCGTTGGCACCCGTTATGCGGTGCTCTTGTTTATTGTCTTAATATTCCTGATTATGTCTTTGCTTACCTTACCACTTGTTTGTTGTCAGGCCTTCCCTTAGGCCACGACTTTTTTTTTTATTGGTTTACAAAAATTATTTTGAAAATGGTCCATCGGGCGGTCGAAAAAAAAAAAAACATCATTGGAAAAATAAGTTAATACTAATAACATCAGAACAAAGACATCATATCTTTTATAACCTTAACACAGAGACGAAAAATCTAATTATGCAATGAAACACATCTATATCTTTAAATGAAATGAGTCACCTAAAAGCACCTTTTGTAACATCAGGCAATTTTAAACACTCCATTAAATGACATGCGTTCTTCTCCCATTAAAACGAAAAACTGCGCTTCATTTCCGTAATTCGATGCGCACCATTACGCAATGCGATGCCCGTTGCATAAATCTTATATAAGATAAACTACTCATACACAAAGTTTGTGTTTGCTCTTATTGGACTTATGACATCGTCCATGAAAAAAAATCGAGGTAGATCGATCCCCGCGTCGTCGCGGTAATGTTTGTTAAAGTTGTTGTTGTCGTGAAAACTCGTTGATTTACAACGCAACACGTCTTTTTTAAACTGACGCGAATTAATACAATCATATTTGTCAACTTGGCTTTTGCTTTATTTTGATAATTTAATCCAAAGTTTAATGTTAGCAAGTGTTTTTACTGGAATTGTAAACAAGAAGCCAGTTAAAGTCTTCTGAAAATGTGCAGTCTGTGTGAATTGACAGTTTGACGTCATCAAAGGAAAGCCGCTTGCTGTCTGAAGCAATAAAGCGACAAATTTCGCGCCGACAAAATTGGCTTCCTTTGTCTAGCAATCAACATGCCGAACCAATCGTGCGTTTGTTTCTCAATTGCAATCCTCCAATTTAATAATAGCACGTGCATAGCTCCGCCTTCGAATCTTTTGCAGAGAACGGAGGCGGAGTTTAACGGTTAATTGAGCTAGTATTTTTAATACGCAAGTTGAGTTCCGATTTGCCGAAATTACTCGGCCCCAAAGACCTATAGGTCTTTGCTCGGCCCTAAGCATTAAAACGACAAATACATTTATCAATGATTTTCTGATTTCCAAACTTTCTGTACAGTTCCTATAAACTATGGCGGACGTGTTTACAAAATTCCTAAACACATATATCGTAAATAATGGCAGTGTTTTATTGGATTATTTATACTAATTATCAAATTGCAAGGTAATACTTTTTTATCTACTATAATATCGGGTATGTTTAATATAATAAACATGTTAAACAATATAGTTGCGTCACAGACTCGGAAATAAATTTTGATGCGGTCGACATTTTACTGACGCTGATTTTCCTATTGTCTGTAATTAAATAAACTTTGAGAAGTGCCCATAAAAGGACTGGTACATACTGTGTCACATTGAAAAATATCCCAATCTCTGTAATATATGTGAACCAATCGTTGATTGTACTTACTTGATTTTATTCGCAACCGTACTCAAACCGGATCGTTTTTTTTTCTCGTTTCGCTCGTTTTTCAGTGCGGTCGGGAATAAAATATATAAAAAAAGACGATTTTCCGATTTTATTTTTTTTCCCATTTTCCAAAAATTAGGGTCGGCGGTTTTGTAAACCAAGAAATTTAAAAGTCGTGGCCTTAAAGGTAAAATCTCATAAGGAAAATGCATACAAGATTCAGTCTGAGTTGGCGTATAGGCATGCCTGATTAACCCTTTACCACTTAGATATGTATTTTGACACATTTGTTCTCCCATAGAAAGTTACATTTAATTAAAGACCTTTATTAATAGATTCTAATTTTAAAAGCTTCATTTCCAACCATTAGTTACTGATGAGCAGCAAGCGGCATTAAACCTGAGCAGATGACTCGCAGGCTGCTCTGGTTTTATGCTGGATGCAAAAGCCATTTTCACATTGCTTCTTATGGGGGAATGGGTTAAGAAGCATTTACAGATGTTGTTTAATGTGCCATGTTATTATAATAGAAGAAGATTTAAACAAGTTATTTTTATTATGCCCCCCTTCGAAGGGGGCACATGTCGGTCGGTCCTTCCACCAGGTTGTTTCCGGATGATAACTCAAGAACGCTTGGGCCTAGGATCATGAAACTTCATAGGTACATTGATCATGACTCGCAGATGACCCCTATTGATTTTGAGGTCACTAGGTCAAAGGTCACGGTAACCCGAAATAGTAAAATGGTTTCCGGATGATAACTCAAGAACGCTTTGGCCTAGGATCATAAAACTTGATAGGTAGATTGACCATAACTCGCAGACGACCCCTAGTGATTTTCAGGTCACTAGGTCAAGGTCAAAGTGACCCGAAATAGTAAAATGGTTTCCGGATGATAACTCAAGAACGCTTATGCCTAGGATCATGAAACTTCGTAGGTAGATTTATAATGGCTGGCAGATGACCCCTATTGATTTTCATGTCACTAGGTCAAAGGTCAAGGTCACGGTGACCCGAAATAGTAAAATGGTTTCCGGATGATAACTCAAGAACCCTTATGCCTAGGATCATGAAACTTCATAGGTACATTGATCATGACTCGCAGATGACTCCTATCAATTTTCAGGTCACTAGGCCAAGGTCAAGGTGACCCGAAATAGTAAAATGGTTTCCAGATGATAACTCAAGAACGCTAATACAGGATCATGAAACTTGATAGGTAGATTGATCATGACTCGCAGTTGACCCCTGTTAATTTTCAGGTCACTATATCAAAGGTCAAGGTCACGGTGACCTGAAAAAGTAAAATGGTTTCCGGATGATAACTCAAGAACGCTAATGGCTACAATCATGAAACTTCATAGGTACATTGATCATGACTGGCAGATGACCCCTATTGATTTTGAGGTCACTAGGTCAAAGGTCAAGGTCATGGTGACCCGAAATAGTAAAATGGTTTCCGGATGATAACTCAAGAACGCTTATGCCTAGGATCATGAAACTACATAGGTACATTGATCATGACTCGCAGATGCCCCCTATCAATTTTGAGGTCACTAGGTCAAAGGTCAAGTTCACGGTGACCCGAAATAGTAAAATGATTTCTGGATGATAACTGAAAAACGCTGATTCCTAGGATCATGAAACTTGATAGGTAGATTGATCATGACTCGCAGATGACCCCTATTGATTTTCAGGTCACTAGGTCAAAGGTCAAGGTTACAGTGACCCGAAATAGTAAAATGGTTTCCGGATGATAACTCAAGAACGCTTATGCCTAGGATCATGAAACTTCATAGGTACATTGATCATGACTGGCAGACGACCCCTATTGATTTTCAGGTCACTAGGTCAAAGGTCAAGGTCACAGTGACAAAAAACATATTCACACAATGGCTGTCACTACAACAGAGAGCCCATATGGGGGGCATGCATGTTTTACAAACAGCCCTTGTTTAATAATATAATTATTGCTGACTGCTTCATCCATTAGTTAAGATCATTACGTTACATGTTAACCCTTTACCTCTCAGATGCACACTTACACACATAGGTAGTCCTTGGAAGATACTATTGAATTTTAGACCTTTCTTGCTAAATTCTAGTTTTAAAGGCTTCATTTCTAACCATAAGTTCCTGATTAGCTGCAAACAGCATAAAACCTAGACAGAAAGCGAGTTACTGGCAGACTGTTCTTGTTTTATGCTGATTGCATATAGCCCTTGTTACATTACTCATGTGCGAGAAAGAGTTAATAAGGTGTGTTTTAAACTGCTTGCAGGTCACAACTGCCCAAAACTTCATCACCTGGCCATCAACTTCACCCCTGTCACAGATAGTGGGCTGTTCAGCCTGTGTCAGGCACCGATGGACACTGCAGGATGTAAACAGATTACACATCTTGACATTCGAGGAACGACTGTGAGACTCAGAGGAGCATTGCACTGCCTACAAAACTTACCGGATATTCACTATTTGGGCTTTGATAGTATCTGCGATGTCATCGCAAAGGATATTGAACTAAGGCGAAAGAATGGCAAGGAAGCGAAAATTTATAAATTTAGAGAAATCTGTGATGATTTTCTAGGCACAAAACCAGATTCAATTTTATCTGTTTGCCAGTGGTGCCCTTATGTTTGTAAGGCTGTGTTTACTTCAGGGATAACAGATGAAAACTTCAAAGCGATGTCGGCTCTAAAACATTTAAGAACTTTACACATTTGTTCAAGTGGAAGCAATGCCGTTACCTTTACTGCTGGTGTCCTTTCACTACTTAAGGATATAGGCCATCAGTTGGAAGACTTCATGTTGGTTGACGTTGATTTTGTGGACTTGACTGCAATTGGAATGTATTGCAAAAACCTAGCATCGCTCACATTGTGGACTCAAGACCAAACGGAATCACCTACAAATGCTATAGATTTGCAGGGACTGAATCTTTTTCAGATATACAAAAAATTAACTAGTTGTGTCATATGCATGAATCCGAATTTCGGACCAGGAAAAGTGATGACGGGTCTTTCAGTCCTTCTTAAAGCTGCACTCTTGCTACAAAGGTTGTCACTGAGTTATATGGAAACTCTTACCAGTGATGTGTTTATGGATGTTTTGAATTTTAACCAATTAAGTCACCTAGAAGCAGCTTGTTTTCCCAGTTGCCCCAATCTGGGGCCGGATGTGGTTGTTCGCTTGCTGCAAGGTTCCAATCAGTTGCAGAAACTTGACCTGACTCACTGTGAGAAAATAACAAGGAAAAATTACGAGGAATTTAAAGCTTTTGTTGCACTAAATAATTTTAAACTGGATATTTCATGGATATAATTATTAATATTGAAACTATAAACATTATTGTTATGGTAAAGTTTATTTATAAAATATATTGGTAAATGACTGTCAGTACTTAATCTTTAGAAGGTTTTGTAATTTAAATGGTTTATAAAATGTATGAACAACATTTTGAATGATTATTATAAAGGAGTTTGCAAAACATGACATTTAATTTGGAACTATTTTAAATTCTATTAGTTAATATTATTTGTTTAAAACAGACTTGTTCAAAGTTTGGAAAAATGACATTTAAAAGTTTGTCATAGATTCTAACAAGTATATATACACTTTATTCAAACAAACGGGATAAAACCCCTGACTGTGACACCAAATAAATGTATTTAGTTGTTTATGGATAAACTACCTATCATCAATCAAAGCGCTGAAGGCGCTGAATTTGTTTGCTATTGCATAATCTTAGAAGCAACTCAGTTTTAAAACTTATGTTATAGCTTTTTATATCGCAAGTTTGAAATGAACACAACCCATTCAAATTTTAAAGAGTGTGTCTTAAAGCACAGGTCGAGATGTGTGTGACTGTTTATCCTCATATTTATGTTATAGAGAGAACTTAGACACAATAACAACAATATGTCTTTTTCACAATTGGTCGCTGCAATGGCAACCATCTTCAGAATTGTGTTTGCCTTGCTAAAGCATAACAAGCCTATAATCATGTACATGTTGTGATATGTGTATCTAAAACTTAATCTATTTTCTTTAAATTATTGAGAAACAATTTTGCCCACATGACATACATTTAATGCAGCATTAAGCCCCGTTTTTCCTGAAAGCAGCCAATATGTACATATTTCAATGATAAACTTACCAATGTCATCGCACAAGCTGTAATAAACACTAGACTGGCCAATATGTCCCACAAGCTCCTATTGTTGACATAATTACAGGCTGTCGTCTGCTACAGTGTACCAGTTAAGTATAAACAGAAAAGCATTTGTGGTCTGCTAAATTTGACTGGAGTTATCCACACAGGCAGACATGGGTTACGGGTCCTACCGTAGCTAAGGCATACTGATTTGCAAAATTGCGTCTGCATTATTTGTGAGCTTCGCTCACAAATAAAAACTAAGCGTTTGTACCATATTTCATTGAAATTTTGTTTTAAATACGCTCGTGAAAAACGCAGCATTTTAAAAGGCAGTCTATTAAATGAATGCTTGAGTGGTGCAGTGGTACCCAGGGTTGGCACCAATCGACCGCCTCCGGTTTTAACCGGCGGTTTTTACCGGTTAAAACCGCCCTGGTCAATACTCCCAAAGTGGTCATTACTGGTCAATACTGGTCGATTGAACGTTACCCCCTATTTTGATTAATATTCCATGCCTAATTAAACAATATTGATAATATAAATTAAACAGACCTGTTGCCAATAATGTCTTAAGCTATTAATACCCACTATTTTATACTTGTTCATGCAATAAGTAGGCCAATCTCTCAAAACTTTGCAAATTAGTCAAAGTTGGTCAATTGGATTTTTCTGGTCGATTGAACTTTTTTTCAATTCTAATGAATTATGAATGCTCAGATAATTCTGTGCTTGATTCAACAAGAACCTGTCAATTACAGTGTATGGGTTGTTCCTCATGCCCCACTGTGCCCACAGTCTTCTCACAGTCTTCTCACCTACACATGTATACAGGTTGGGGCACTGATAATAGGGCCTTAAATGGCACCTTTTGACACGACCCTTACTTTTCATGTATTCTTGCCTAGATTTCTTTAAATACTTTATAAACAAAATACAAATGTGTGAAAACTCTTTTATTTTCCATTGATATAAAAATAAAAAAACATAATAAATAATAATTAAAAGAAAAAAATAATTGAAAAGAAGAGTCAAGAGTAGACCCACAATTGGAAATCATTATTTGTTGTCAAAATCAAGAACTTTGATTGCTTATTCATTTGAATACCAATTGAACTTTTAAATATGAAAGGAAAAAACACTCTTAATACAGAAATGAGACATATTAGAAGTAACTATTAAATTAATAGCAAGTAATCTCCTTTTGTGTGAGTGATATGAAATAGCCTAAGGGCAGTTTTGCTTCATTGTCAATATCAGAGACATAACACTGCATGCATTTTATGACCAATTAAGGCTTAGGGACCAAATTTATGACCCTAGAAAACACAAGGTTTCTGATTGTCCATCTGCTTATCAAATAGATATATCAATAGATAAGTGAAATACTATGGTAACTACAATAGTAATAATACTTTTAATAACAGATGTGATACACTGAGATAAAGATATGCCTTAGTCCTTATGTATTTGAGGCCGTTTCCATAAATAATAAAGAAGTCTTTTTTTTACAGCTTTAAAGATTTTTTTACAATAAATAACTCAAAAAAGTTAATAAATTACATAACAATTATTGATTAATATAAAATATCTCCTTTGTGATGTTTAAATGCTACAATTTTCAATCGACCAGTATTGACCACCGGCCCGGTCAATACTCAATTGACCGGTCAATATGCCAACCCTGGACTGGTACCCAGTACGTTATTTGCTCATTAGGTCCCAGGTTCAAAATCTATGAAGGCAATATTTTATATTTAACTTTTCTCTTCATTTTTTTCAATATAAACTAATTTTAAAATGATGATTATTTAAGACTATCCTAACTTCTAGTAGATACTTGTAAGTACATACTTTAAATCGAATTATTGAAATATACGAACATCTGTAAGTCTTTAAGAGATGGAACAAATGGAATTC
The DNA here is from genome assembly GCF_020536995.1 of Dreissena polymorpha. Taxonomy (NCBI): domain Eukaryota; kingdom Metazoa; phylum Mollusca; class Bivalvia; order Myida; family Dreissenidae; genus Dreissena; species Dreissena polymorpha. Next base: position 112,767,396 of record NC_068357.1, on the reverse strand, counting down.
TTTCCTTATCAATGTGTGGCGCTAAGAATTAAAAATTTAGCATCACATTATTAAACACTCGTGCGGTATGTAATTAAAAACCAAACTATAAAAAATCGTCTTAAATTGTATTTAAAACAAAAGCAGACAATGAATTAACAGCATGTGATATGTGTTGAGAAATTCAAACTATGATTGAACAAATACATCGTGAGTTCTTGACCTATATGAGTCATGCACTTAGAATTCTGTGGTACAAACCAGTTTACATCACCGTGCCAATGCGATGGCCCCAGCTTTATTCTTCTATGTGTGTATGTTTTGTATTGTGCTGTTTCCTACTGTTTTGGCAATTGGTCACTTGCCTTAAATAAAGGACCAACTAATTGTTTATAATGAGAATGCAATACTGCTCCAGCAGACAGAGTTTCACTTCTTTATATTTATTTGGATACATTGATGTACATATACACTTATTTCGTTCATAAATATAATATACACCCGACATAAGTTATTACGCAACTATCAATAAAATCAACTGCTCACCAGTGTGAGAAGTGTGGAGTCGCTATTGTGGTCAGTTTCTGTCAGTTGTTTTGCGTTGTCTTGATTTAGCTTGTTTCCACTCTAGAGGCAACAGTTTTTGCTCAACATTGATCAAACTTAGATATAATGGTTATGTTGCCAACATCTAGGCCAAGTTTGAATAAGGGTCAAGTGGGGTCAAAAATAGTTCAAGAGGTCAAATCTTAGAAAAAACCGTGTGACGTATTTAGAAGCCATATCGCAATCTTGAGGAAACTGGTTCGAATGTTTATCTTCACACTATCTAGGCCTCAGTTGAATATAATTCAAGTGCGGTTAAAATTAGGTCACCAGGTCAAATTCTGCAACAAAATGTGCAAGCACTGTCTGTACAAACCAGTATTATATTTCAATATTGAAGGAAATTGGTATGAATGTTTATATTTAAAATATTTAGGCCAAGTTCGAGTTAAATGTTAAAAAGCAATGTTAACACTCTACAAGCATTAATATCAGTCAATCTTCATGAAACTTGGCCCGAATGTATATATGTACATAGTCTAGACCAATTTTGAATATTGGTCAAGTGGGGTTGAAATTCGCTCCTCCAATCAGATCTTACAAAACCATCGTTACCATTGTAGAAACCACATTGATGAGACGAATTTATATTGACCATTTATCGGCAATGTGTCAAATGTTAAAGTCTAAAAGGTCACTGGGTCAAATCTTTTGGTGCAATGTGCGTATTTGTAAGGAAAAACAAATACATACATTATGTTGCTTAAGATTTTATTTGCAAAAATAGCGAAATGTCTGCACATAGGAAAAACATTTTGTTTGTGTATTATTTGTACATTAAATGTACACCAATATACAAACACAAATACATAAATATTTACAACATTAACAACAAAATCTCGGCAGTTTCTGAGATACAAACTTTCGAATGCTAATACTAATACTGCATTTGTTCAATCCATTCAACACCCGTTCTTACATTCATGCTCTTTCAGGTGTGAACCCAGTCTGTTTGCGAACATATTAATCATTCATCAGCATATTACCTCTGTATCCATAGAGACATACGTTGAACAGTTGGCATCTAGCTGTTCCCATGGAGATATAACTTGAACAGTTGGTATACATACACCTTTCACATGCATACGTTCATGTTTTGTTCGCGTACATACCTCTCATATACATATTTATTATTTACGGAATATTCTTTGCCAAAATGTCAAATAGCAGCAGATTAATAACGTAATGAATCCACATCGTAAAAATATTTGAAAATTAAAACGACACTTGAATTTCATGTAAAATGACAAAACACAACCAAACAATAAACAACCCAAGAAAACCAACTATTGAAGTCGAACTACACCTGGGGTATTAACACATTTATTTCAACAGTTCTTTATTTTGTGTGTGCAACTGAATGGACATCTTAATCGCCATGATTGAGTTACGTTTGATAACATATTCATTATAAGGATATACAAATATAAGCCATATTCGCGTTAAAAGTAAAACAACACATAACATTTAAAGGAAGTACATTATTCTCATTATTCAAAGAAAGTAAATTGTATTATTTTGTCAAACACACAATTTTATTTATTAGTGTTGGTTTCATATATAAGAAAAGAACGGTACAATAATTTATAGAATAATTCCCTTACTCCGTTAATAATTCAACTGGTTTTATTTAATGTTTGTGAGAATCGACATGTCAAACCACATGTACTTTTTTATAACAGAACAAGCCTATTCAATATTGTACTTGAAAAAGCTTAATAATTACAAATACTACTTACAAAAAACACTACCCCATCTTCGTAAACAAAGATGGACACACTAGCAGTAATAAATATGTACACGTTTTTAGACTATAAAGGAAACCCCATTTCATGGCAGTACACAAAAAACAAAAGCAACACTACAAGACATTACAAATACTAAAGATCTTTGATCATAATGCTTTAACACCTTGTGATATTTCAAAACCAGGCATGAAAATATAGCATTTTAATTCTTTTTTTTTTCTTTTTAACATTATGATATGCTGGTTTCTTCCGGGAATGTGCTTGAATATGCATTGTAACATCGTAGTCTTTCATTATGTCCGTAATTTAATCATTTATTTAACATCAAAATCCAAACTGTTGACCAATATATTGCGTATTGAACATGTTGAACGCTAAGTTTGTGATAACAATTAAACACGGCGTTAAGATACACAGGAGTTATTACGGAGCTGAGTAAAACATTTAAAATCGTATGTTGTGCCATTTTTGAATAAAAAACGCTGAACACATTATGTACAGGATAAAAATAACTTCAGAATAAAAAGCAACAATACCCCCTAAAAACAAAATAACACCAGAATGGAAAACTGTGTAACATGTTTAAGCGATACGCGGAAAATAATCATATGGTAGAAAAAAGAAAAATTGTTAAGCATTCACTGCAGACACATATTAAATATGTCCAAAAAGCAATGGCACATTTTTTGTACGTTTCTACATAATAAAAACAAGTGGTCAATACGTGAATGCTTGTGTGTTAAATCGATAAATTGAATTGAAGTAATACAATTACTTGTCAAAACTCCTCTGCATTAAGAGGACACAAACAACACCAACTTAAGATTTTGATTGGATGAACACACAGGGGTAATCATAGGCAGTAACATAAGTGGAGCCTCGATCTCGAATAACGGAATTTTATGAACTTGCATTAAATGTTCTCACAGGTTAGCGTGTGCAGTCCGCAGAGGCTAATAAGGGACGACACTTTCCACGTAAAATTGATTTTCGAAAAGAAGACACTTCCTTTAAACGAAAAATGTCATGAAAGCGGAAAGTGTCGTCTTTGATTAGACTGCGGACTTCACAAGCTATTCTGGGACGATACTCACGCACATGCATACAACCACGATACTCACGCACATGCATACAACCACGATACTCACGCACATGCATACAACCACGATACTCACGCACATGCATACAACCACGATACTCACGCACATGCATACAACCACGATACTCACGCACATGCATACAACCACGATACTCACGCACATGAATACAACCACGATACTCACGCACATGAATACAACCACGATACTCACGCACATGAATACAACCACGATACTCACGCACATGAATACAACCACGATACTCACGCACATGAATACAACCACGATACTCACGCACATGCATACAACCACGATACTCACGCACATGCATACAACGACGATACTCACGCACATGAATACAACCACGATACTCACGCACATGAATACAACCACGATACTCACGCACATGCATACAACCACGATACTCACGCACATGAATACAACCACGATACTCGCGCACATGAATACAACCACGATACTCACGCACATGAATACAACCACGATACTCACGCACATGAATACAACCACGATACTCACGCACATGAATACAACCACGATACTCACGCACATGAATACAACCACGATACTCACGCACATGAATACAACCACGATACTCACGCACATGAATACAACCACGATACTCACGCACATGAATACAACCACGATACTCACGCACATGAATACAACCACGAAACTCACGCACATGAATACAACCACGATACTCACGCACATGAATACAACCACGATACTCACGCACATGAATACAACCACGATACTCACGCACATGAATACAACCACGATACTCACGCACATGAATACAACCACGATACTCACGCACATGAATACAACCACGATACTCACGCACATGCATACAACCCTGTTTCACAGAGCGAGGCTCATTTAAAAAAATGACTCCAATAGTAAACAAAAATTTAAGGTCAAAAATATCTTTTCGAAGCGACACACATTGAAAGACATACCAAACTCGTTTTGGATAAAGCTTAGTGAATCAAAAGTTTATTGACTTTAACAAAGAGTTAAGAGGAAAGACATGTATTTATTTATTGATTCCGCGAATGGATTATACAGAAACACATATATTTTAGATTCATTAAATGCATACAAAGAACAAAGTTCTTACACTAATAAACACTGTACGGATTGTTTCAATGCTGTACCAATAGCTTTTAAACGTATTCACTGTAAAACTCTGCTCATGAAACGTGTGTCGCCATACAACTGTCAATAATACATTATTATTATTTTAATACACATTTCCAAAGAAAGACAAACTCTGGTGCAATATTCATGAAGCCGTCAACAAATGTATCCTTATAAAGAAATCTGGAAGCATTAAAAATTAACAGTCCACCAATAAGTAACAATTGAAATAATTACATGAAGACGGACATGTTATCCAATAGAATTCCAACGATGAGCACATGTGTTTTCTTTAGTAAAGTATTGCAAGTTCTTTATACATTTCGCATTTATTTGCAAGCCTTTTAGAATGAACTGTCGATACGTTGATGATCTGGCCATGTATGATTTAACATGCACTATACTTAAAACAACCTTCCAGTTGCTCCAAACTGGGATCTTAGTTAGGTTTTGAGGAGAGTCTCATCCAAACTTAAGACAAAGAATGAGATGTGTGTGTTTAAAAAAAACACACACACTTACACGTGTTATTTATATACAGATTAATTTTGCAATGCTTTATTAGCAAATGCAAAAAGGTATTTCCTGACAGGTTTATTTTAATTTTAAGTTCACCATTATTTAAAACAGCATGGTGAACGATGCCGACGCCTATGCTTTCTATAAGAAATCCTACACTTTCAAGTAGAATCCCCCTTCGACGTTTAATGAATACGACTCATGGCCTTTTGATCTACCAGACCTGACACTTGAGGTAGGGGTTGTAGCGTGACGTATAAGGACACTTGGACAAGTCATTATCATCATCACCAATATCATCATCATCATTATCACCAATACCATCATCATCATTCTCCTCCTCCTCATCACCATCAATAATAAACAAATCACCGCATCCTTTTCATCTTCGTCGTCGCCATTTAGAATAAAATATCCGGCTAATAAACTTGAATAGAGCAATGGTCTTAGCTTGCTCTTCACGACTATGTCCAATATTGGCTCTATATTTTCCGTTTTGTTAGTTACTGCGCTGTTCGATTCAATGCTCATTTCGTTTTGCTTAACCATTGACTTCATGTACGAGTAAAATAACTCCGTCTGACATACAGGCTTTTAGTCAGTTTTATTGATGACAAAACTGGCAAGGCATGCTTGCCATAAATTAGTTTGTCCTTTGGTCAATGGAGGCGATTTTTCGTTTATCTTTTATGTGGAAGTTTATATATCAGCAAAAAGTAATTAAACAATAGCAAATGGCGTAGCACGATCAAATTAATGAAAAAAAAGACCTTAGACAATAAAATGTGGGCGGAAACAATGTATATGTTTGCAACTGAATTCTGTCAACTTTCATTCAAAGCACAGTTACACTTTAATATTATCTGTTAGGTAATTGTTCACAAAGGTAATTTTTTAGTTTATGACCAATATTCACCAGCCAGTCGCACTAAGTACATTCATCCTTTGGATGGAAGATCAGATCCTTGGTTAACATCGACGTGAATGACGGCATTTGCTTCTTCCGGTTCTGTGCCGGATCTGCCGTATTGGACATGTAGCGTTGTTCGGTGTAGGCCACCAGCTTAGCGACTTTTGTCAGCAGCTTTTGAATTTCCAGCACGGTCCCGTATTGGTCTAATATGCAGCACAGCGACTGGATGTACCACGACCCGTTGGTGGAATTGCGCCACGAATAATACCCGGGGACCGTTGAGAACGATAACAGGAAGTCCGCCTCGCTTGGGATTCGGATGACTTCCGATATTTCGAGGTCACTTTCAACGACATGTTTTGCGTCTACAACATCAACGTTAGTCCCAGATTCGAATTCCTTGCCACGACATGCCTGAATGAAGAACAATTTCGGCTTTCCGGCAAGCGTCGGGCAATGGGCGCCTTTGAAATACTGGAAAATCTCCTCCAGGTCTATTATGTCGTCTGTCCCGCAGATCTTGCCTTCCTCCCCGTGGCTCAGCAGTACCGTCACAAAACAGTCCGCGTCAAAGTGGTCTTCCTTTGCCACTTTTGCGAACTCGTCTTTCATGACCCGGCATGTGGCGTTATGGTGGTGGACCAAATCGAACCCCAGACGCTGCAACTGCGCTGTGATGAGCGTGTGATCGATATCCGTTCCCGATCGTACACCGTATCCGCGTTTTTGCATGTCGTCTGTGAAGTTTTTGTTGTTGATAATTACAGCCTTTCCGCGCCGTGGAAAATTCATTTTGTATTCATCCTTTTCTGTGTCTTTATGCTTCAGTAAACGTAACGTGTATGAGTTATCTCTCACAACCTACATAAATTGCATGCATTTTATTATCACTACTAGTAATACCGGTAGTTAAAAGCTAATGAACCCAATATTCTTTTTTGAGCTGATTATTCATTTAATATGGAAACATGTATTTATAGATATACTGAACGTAATTGAAATCGTTGAAATTCTATCCTCTATGGACGAAACCGAAACAATACATGTATATGTATAATCAAGTACTTTTCAAGCAGCAAACAGATAAAATTACATGTGTGCAAGTTTACGTAAACACACACATTTATGGTTTAACTATGCTCGTCTGAATTCAACCAGTTTACGATTATTATCATATAATCCTAAGGTTAATTTAATAACTCACCGAATCACCTGTGCCTTCTGATGCGTCCATTTTGTTCCGTTTATAAATTTGTGTATTGAAGTTGAGTTATTGTGTATTGGTAGCACCGTTCCCGAGTGGTTATTCATTCACAACGTAGATCTATCGAGACGTAAGGGAAGTAACTATTAATATTATATAATTTCCGGGATCATGTTCTCAACTATTGTTGAGTAACCAGCAGTGTTGGTAGTTGTACACAACTGGCATTTCCAGTCGAGTGATAATACTCCCTGAACCATTTGCCGGTACTGTTGAGCCAAAATTCCTGCAAACATAAATTGTAATAATATATTTTGTTTAATAGATACACATACACATAATTATACGAAACTGTTCAATCGTAATTCCTACAAAAATATTACAATACAATATAATAATACATTTATGTAGTATCATGTACTGATGTTTCATACAAATGTGCATAACCTTATTTATTTATTTAAATATGCACTAACCAGTATTGCATTTACGATGCTGCCAACAATTACACTCGTCGCATGGTACAGCGTGCATTCGCTACGTAACAGGTTTTGTACATTTTCTTCACAGATATACAGAAGCCATGATTATGGTAAATACATTAGAAGAAACATTTTATTTATACCGCAATACACCAAGGGTAATTACATTATAATTTTCGGACACATTAATTTTTATCTCATTTTCGGACACCTACAATTTTAAATATTTTTCTTATCTAAATTTTCGGTCACGAAAAAAACTCATTTTTCTAAGGTTCGGAAAACTTAGAGTAATGACGGTTAATACGGTATTATGATATTCTCCTTAAATCAAGCATTGGTTTAAACTATACTATTGAGGACTTGCTAATAATACCTAATAGTTGGGGACAGTATCGAATAACCATACGTTAAAGTCAGCAGAACGCTATCAATGGGAACACTTCATCAGAAATGTGTATGCATTGTCATCCCTTAGAATTATGTAACAGGCCACTGCCTGTCAACCACCTTATAGTGGGTACTAAGAAACCACCACAATATTTTGGCAACTGCTCATAAACTCTGATAGGGGGCACAGCACAAACACCAGCATATTGGGCCTTTACTTCTTAACCCTTAAAATGAGCACTGTCTTTACACCACACTATTGGGACACCTCTCATAAACCTTTATAGTGGAGCACTGCTCTTACCGCTCATATTGGATCACTGCCAATAAACCCTAATTTAGGGTCACAAACCATACAACCTAATATAAGGACAGTTCCAATAAGCCCTAATATTCTATCATCACCCATACATCCTAATATTGGAACATTGCCATTCAACCCTGTTGCAATACAACTCATAAACACCAGAAATGAGGTTCTGTGGAAAACCCATAATGGTTATAAAAATTCCACCTCATCGACATTACCTGTTAGGTTACCATTACCATTACTGATATTGTAAAGACCACATTGTAGATTGTAAAATAAAATGTGAACTTAACTTGTCTGGATTAAAATATATACCGGTAAATATGGAAAATGCAACACAAAAACAAAGCCAATAAAAGACTTAAGTGCATTTTGAGGGATTGTTGTTATCCCCACGCTTTTTGAAAAAAAGGTGGGGATATTGTGGTTATCTCCGCCGTCCGTCCGTCCGTCCGTCCGTCCGTCTGTCTGTCTGTCTGTCTGTCCGTCCGTCCTGGCCACTATCTCCTCCTACACTTAAAGCACTAGAACCTTGAAACTTACACACATGGTAGCTATGAGCATATGTGCGACCCTGCACTATTTGGAATTTTGATCTGACCCCTGGGTCAAAAGTTATAGCGGTTGGGGTGGGGCCGCGTCAGAAATTATCACTCCTTTTTTAAGGTTATTTTACATTTACTTCTTTATTTCTACACCGATTCACTTCAAATTGATACTGGACCTCTCTTATGACAATACGGTCAATCTCAACCATGCATGGCCCCATTCCCAACCCTGGGGCGCCCCGCCCACATAGGCCACACCCACCAAAAATTTCCATTTACTATATTTTTTTCATTTCTACACGGATTCACTTCAAATTGATACTGAACTTTTGTTATGACATTAGGGTCAATCTCAACTATGCATGGCCCCAATCCCAACCCTGGGGCGCCCGCCCACATAGGCCACACCCACCAAAAAAATCCATTTACTATAATTTTTTCATTTCTACACGGATTCACTTCAAATTGATACTGAACTTCTCTTATGACATTAGGGTCAATCTCAACTATGCATGGCCCCATAACCAACCCTGGGGCCCCGCCCAAATAGACCACACCCACCCAAAATTGCCTTTACTATAATTTCTTCATTTCTACACCGATTCACTTCAAATTGATATTGAACTTCTCTTATGACAATACAGTCAATCTCAACTATGCATGGCCCCATTACCAACCCTGGGGCGCCCCGCCCACATAGACCACACCCACCCAAAATTGCCTTTTACTATAATTTCTTCATTTCTACACCGATTCACTTCAAATTGATACTGAACCTCTCTTATGACAATACGGTCAATATCAACTATGCATGGCCCCATTACCAACCCTGGGGCCCCGCCCACATAGACCACACCCACCCAAAATTGCCTTTTACTATAATTTCTTCTTTTCTACACCAATTCACTTCTAATTGATGATGAACTTCTCTTATGACAATACGGTCAATCTCAGCTATGCATGGCCCCATTACCAACCCTGGGGCACACCTTGGTCAAACATTCGGCGTGGGGATACGCGTCGGCCTCTGCCGCGCCATTTCTAGTTATTTTTGTTGTTTCATTATATTCTTAATAAATAAAAATACATACAAATGCACGTCAGCAAATGAAATGGTACAAGACCTAATAGACAGTTTGGTTGATGAGGCATGCCTAAAGAAGAATCATCTTCAAGTTCTTCCGCAGGAAAGTGTTACCAAGCTAAATCTACACCACATTGGACCAGCTTTACAAGACTCTGTTACCAAGCTAAATCTACACCACATTGGACCAGCTTTACAAGACTCTGTTACCAAGCTAAATCTACACCACATTGGACCAGCTTTACAAGAGCTAAATCTACACCACATTGGACCAGCTTTACAAGAGCTAAATCTACACCACATTGGACCAGCTTTACAAGAGCTAAATCTACACCATATTGGACCAGCTTTACAAGACTCTGTTACCAAGCTAAATCTACACCACATTGGACCAGCTTTACAAGAGCTTAATCTACACCACATTGGACCAGCTTTACAAGAGCTAAATCTACACCACATTGGACCAGCTTTACAAGACTCTGTTACCAAGCTAAATCTACACCACATTGGACCAGCTTTACAAGAGCTAAATCTACACCACATTGGACCAGCTTTACAAGAGCTAAATCTACACCACATTGGACCAGCTTTACAAGACTCTGTTACCAAGCTAAATCTACACCACATTGGACCAGCTTTACATGAGCTAAATCTACACCACATTGGACCAGCTTTACAAGAGCTAAATCTACACCACATTGGACCAGCTTTACAAGAGCTAAATCTACACCATATTGGACCAGCTTTACAAGACTCTGTTACCAAGCTAAATCTACACCACATTGGACCAGCTTTACAAGACTCTGTTACCAAGCTAAATCTACACCACATTGGACCAGCTTTACAAGAGCTAAATCTACACCATATTGGACCAGCTATACAAGAGCTAAATCTACACCATATTGGACCAGCTTTACAAGAGCTAAATCTACACCATATTGGACCAGCTTTACAAGAGCTAAATCTACACCACATTGGACCAGCTTTACAAGAGCTAAATCTACACCATATTGGACCAGCTTTACAAGAGCTAAATCTACACCATATTGGACCAGCTTTACAAGACTCTGTTCTTCAGACATTTTCCTTTATAGATATTATCTGAAATACATAATGATAATGTCAATAGTGGATTTGATTAGTGTTTTCATTATATTTCTAGACTATGCTTATAAGCTTACAGTTACACATTAGTAAGAGATCATTGACATGTTTTTAGACTGGTTGATTTGTGAAAATGCAAATAATAAACAATATGATATTGGTTTGTACATATCCCGTATTAAATGTAATAAGTATGGAATTTATTATACCTTCATTTTTTATATATTACATAAAACAATTTCAAAAGTGGTGCCATCTTTACTACAATGAGGACCAAAATGATGGTGTATTCATCATTACTATGGCAAGATCTACATACATGTATATTTAGACAACCTTGATCATTGATACTCTTGCTGATGATTTCTTTTCAGAGGCTGACTGTTTTAGATTTGTCTTTTGCACAAGTTTCACCAAGAAGTATGTGCGCTTTGTTAAAGTGCATACCAGAACTAAAACAATTTAATCTGTCCAATACCAAATGCAATGACCAAGTCCTGTCTGTTATTGGAAAGTTGAATTGAGCTTAATTCAGCAATAATGTTTTCGTGATTACAATATGTTGTTATTTGTTATTGTCTTAATATTCCTGAACATGGCTTTGCTTACCTTCCCACTTGTTTGTTAATGTCAGGTCTTCCCGTAAAGGTCAAACCTTTTGCATGCTTGATTAAAAAGTTATTACAGATCTCGTTGAATGTGCCATGTTATAATAATAGGGAGAGATGCAAATAAGTAATTGTCCCCTACCGGTTTCACCGGAGGAGACTTATGGTTTGCGCTCTGTCCGTCCGTCAGTCAGGTTTTTCTGGATCCTGCGATACTTTTAAAAGTTCTTAATATTTTTTTCATGAAACTTCAAACATAGATAGATGGCAATATGGACATTATGCCCGTAATTTCATTTTGTTCCTACGTCAAAAATTCTGGTTGCTGTGGAAACAAAACAAAACAACAAAAAATCTAACAATGGTGGAATTTCTGATAATGGTTGAGCCGGTAGGGGACCATATTGCTTGACAATAGCCTTGCTTTTATTTAATAATGTCATTATTGTGGACTTCTTCATCCATCAGTTAAGATCATTACGGTCAGTTAACCTTTTAGCACTCAGATGCACACTTAGACACATTGGTAGTCCTTTAAAAAAATAATATTGAATTTAAGATCTTTCTTACTTAATTCTAGCTTTGACGGCTTCATTTCTAACCATAAGTTCATGATGAGCTGCAAACAGCATAAAACCTAGACAGAAAGCGAGTTACTGGCAGACTGTTCTTGTTATATGCTGATTGTTTATGGCCATTGTTACATTACTTATGTGCGAGAAAGAGTTAATAAGGTGTGTTTTAAACTGCTTGCAGGTCACAACTGCCCAAAACTTCATCACCTGGCCATCAACTTCACCCCTGTCACAGATAGTGGGCTGTTCAGCCTGTGTCAGGCACCGATGGACACTGCAGGATGTAAACAGATTACACATCTTGACATTCGAGGAACGACTGTGAGACTCAGAGGAGCATTGCACTGTCTACAAAACTTACCGGATATTCACTGTTTGGGCTTCGATAGTATCTGCGATGTCATCGCAAAGGATATTGAACTAAGGCGAAAGAATGGCAAGGAAGCAAACATTTATAAATTAAGAGAAATATGTGATGCTTTTCTTGGCACAAGACCGGATTCAATTTTATCTGTTTGCCAGTGGTGTCCGTATGTTTGTAAGGCTGTGTTTACTTCAGGGATAACAGATGAAAACTTCAAAGCGATGTCGGCTTTAAAAAAAAAGAACTTTACACATTTGTTCAAGTGGAAGCAATGCCGTTACCTTTACTGCTGGTGTCCTTTCACTACTTAAGGATATGGGACATCAGTTGGAAGACTTCATGTTGGTTGACGTTGACTTTGTGGACTTGATTGCAATTGGAATGCATTGCAGAAACCTGGCATCGCTCACATTGTGGACTCAAGACGGAATCACATTCAAATGCTATAGATTTGCAGGGACTGAATCTTTTTCAGTTGTACAAAAAATTGACTAGTTGTGTCATACGCATGAATCCAAATTTTGGACCGGGAAAACTGATGACGGGTCTTTCAGTCCTTCTTAAGACTGCACTCTTGCTACAAAGATTGTCACTGAGTTATATGGAAACTCTTACCAGTGATGTGTTTTTGGATGTTTTGAATTTAAACCAATTAAGTCACTAGAAGCAGCTTGTTTTCCCAGTTGCCCCAATCTGGGGCCAGATGTGGTTGTTCGCTTGCTGCAAAGTTCCAATCAGTTGCAGAAACTGGACCTGACTCACTGTGAGAAAATAACAAGGAAGCATTACGAGGAATTTAAAGCTTTTGTTGCACTTAATAATTTTAAACTGGATATTTCATGGTTATAATTATTAATATAGAAACTATAAACATTAATGTTATGGTTAAGTTAATTTATAAAATATATTGGTACATGACTGTCAGTGCTCTAATTTTAGAAGGTTTATAATTTAAACGGTTTATAAAATGTATGAACAACAGTTTGGATGATTATTATAAAGGAGTTTGCATAACATAGCATTTAATTTGGTACTATTTTAAATTCTATTTATTATAGTTAATATTTTTTGTTTAAAAGGGACTTTTTCAAAGTTTGGAAAAATGGCATTTAAAAGTTTGTCATAGATTGTAACAAGAATATATAAACTATATTCAAACAAACGGGATAATACCCCTGAAAACAAATAAATGTATTTAACTGTTTATTGATAAGCTACCTATCATCAAAAACTAAGCCTTTGTAACATATTTCATTGAAATTTTGTTTAAATACGCTCGTGACAAACGTAGCATTTAAAGGCAGTCTATTAACTAAATGCCTGAGTGGTGAAGTGGTACCCAGTAATTATTCGTTCATTAGGTTCCAGGTTCAAAATTATTTGATATTTAACTTTAATATTCAATTTTTATGCCCCCGGTAAGGCGGCATATAGCTGTTGAACTGTTCGTCAGCCTGTCTGTCAGTCTGTCTGTCTGTCAGTCTGTGCGTCCGTCCGAAAACTTTCAACATTGGCCATAACTTTTGCAATATTGAAGATAGCAACTTGATATTTGGCATGCATGTGTATCTTATGAAGCTGCACATTGTGAGTGGTGAAAGGTCAAGGTCATCCTTCAAGGTCAAAAGTCAAAAATTACAATCCAAGGGAAGTAAAAAGCTTTAAAAGGCAGATAATTTCTAAACCTGCCAAATGATAGATTGAAATTTTATTTCAAAAAGGCGCAATAAGGGGCATTGTGTTTCTGACAAACACATCTCTTACTTCAATATAAACTAAGTTTTAAATTATGATTATTTAAGACAATCCCAACTTCAAGTAGATGCTTGTAAGTACATACTTTAAATCTTATTATTGAAATATACGAACATCTGTAAGTCTTAAAGAGATGGAAGAAATGGAATTCTTTCCTAATCAATGTGTGGCGCTAAGAATAAAAATTTTTGCATCACATTATTAAACACTCATGCGGTATGCAATAAAAAAGCAAACTTTACAAATTGTCATAAATTGTATTTAAAACAAAAGCAGACTATGAATTAACATAATGTGAAATAAGTTGAGAAATTCAAATTATTATTGAACAAAATCATCGTGAGTTCGTGAACTATATGAGTCATGCACTTAGAATTCTGTGGCACAAACCAGTTTACATCACCGTGCCAACGCGGTGGCCCCAACTTTATTCTTCTATGTATGTATGTTGTTTTGTATTGTGCTGTTTCCTACTGTTTTGGAAATTAGTCACTTGCCTTAAATAAAGGACCAACTAATTGTTTATAATGAGAATGCAATACTGCTCCAGCAGCCGGAGTTTCACTTCTTTATATTTATTTGGATACATTGATGTACATATACACTTATTTTGTGCATAAATATAATATACACTCGACATAAGTTATTATGAAACTATCAATAACATGTCCTGCTCACAAGTGTGAGAAGTTTGGCGTCGCTATTGTGGTCAGCTTTTGTCAGTTGTGCCTTGTCCACATGTAGCTTGTTTCCGCTCTAGAGGCAACAGTTTTTTCTCAACCTTGATAACATTTGAGTATGATGGTTATTTTGACAACATCAAGGCCGAGTTTGAATAAGGGTCAAGTGGTGTCAAAATAGGTCAATATGTAAAATCTTAGAAAATCCTTTAACGTATTTAGTAGCCACATCTATGGTGCAACCGTGATGAAACTGGTCCGAATGTTTACCTTCACAGTGTGTTTACCTTGACACTAAGCCTCCTTTAAATGTAATTCAATTGCGGTTAAAATAAAATAAGGCAAAATTCTTCAACAAAACATGCACTGAACAAGCAAGTATTATATTTCAATATTGAAGGAAATTGGTACGAATGTTAATATTAAAAATATTTAGGTGGAGTTCGAGTTAAATGTTTAAAAAAAAGCATTGTTAACACTCTACAAGCAAAATATATCAATTTTCAGGAAACTTTTCCCGAATGTTGATCTGTACATAGTCTAGACCAATTTTGAATATTGGTCAAGTGGGGTTGAAACTCGCTCCTTCAATCAAATCTTACCAAACCATCGTTACCATTGTAGAAACCACATTGATGAGAAGAATTTATATTGACCATTTATCGGCAATGTGTAAAATGTTAAATTAAAGTCTCAAAGGTCACTGGGTCAAATCTTATTGGTGCAATGTGCGTATTTTTAAGGAAAAACAAATACATACATTATGTTGCTTAAGATTTTATTTGCAAAAATAGCGAAATGTCTGCACATAGGAAAAACATTTTGTTTGTGTATTATTTGTACATTAAATGTACACCAATTTACAAACATAAATACATAAATATTTACAACATTAACAACAAAAGCGCGGCAGTTTCTGAGATACAAACTTTCGAATGCTAATACTAATACTGCATTTGTTCAATCCATTCAACACCCGTTCTTACATTCATGCTCTTTCACGTGTGAATCCAGTCTGTTAGCAAACATGTTCATTCTTCATCAGCATATTACCTTTGTTCCCATAGAGCCATACTTTGAACAGTTGGCATCTGTTCCCATAGAGAAATACTTTGAACAGTTGGCATATGTTCCCATAGAGACATACTTTTTACAGCTGGCATATGTTCTCATAGAGACATACTTTGAACAGTTGGCATATGTTCTCAAAGAGACATACTTTGAACAGTTGGCATCTGTTCCCATAGAGACATACTTTTAACAGTTGGCATATGTTCTCATAGAGACATACTTTGAACAGTTGGCATATGTTCCCATAGAGACACAGGTTGCACAGTTGACATACATACACCTTTCACATGCATACGTTCATGTTTTGTTCGCGTACATACATCTCATATACATAGTTATTATTTACAGAATATTATTTGCGAAACTGTCAAATAGCAGCAGATTAATAACGTATTGAATACACATCGTAAACATATTTAAAAATTAAAACGACACTTGAATTGCATTTAAAAATGACAAAACACAACCAAACAATAAACAACCCAACTATTAAAGCTGAACTACATAAAGGGTATTAAATTAATTATTTCAACAGTTCTTTAATATTTGTGTGTAACTGTATGGATATCATAGTCAGGATGCATGATCACGTGACTTTGTGGGGTTCCACCTTTTAACTTTATTGGATATATACACGACGGTGAGTGGTGCTTTATTTCAAATAACTTTTTAAAATTATTTCTCTTAAGAATTTCAACTAGTGCATAAAAGAAAGATTTTTATGTTGCGTATGACATTGTGAAATACATCGGCATTACTTTATTTAATAATATGTGTTCTTGTTTAAAAAAATCGGCTTCTTTTGCATTCATTGTAGATCTACACGGTAATTCTAACGCAACGTGAATTTTCGTGAACGATTTCAGACGTATTCAATGATTTATTCTTGTACCTTAAGATATTGGCACACACTGCAAGAATAACCGTCTTTTATGCACTAAAGATTTTTGCAAATTAATTTCAATAACGAGACATTTGCAAAAAAATGTTCTTAACGGTGTGTTTACATTCTGTCCGGCTCGTGTGTAAAACACGGGAAACCCCGTTGAATCTGCACCTTGATAATGGCCATGATTGTGTTACGTTTTATAACATATTCCTTTTTAGGATATACACAAAGTAGCCATCTTCGCATTAAAATTAAAACAACACATAAAATCACAATAATACAAATAAAAATAAAAACTCTTGTACATTATAATGAATCTCATTATCCAAAGGAGTGAAATTGTATGTTTGGTATACACACAATTTAAATTATTAACATTTGTTTCATATATAAGAATAGAGCGGCACAATTATTTATATAATAATTCACTAATTCAGTCAATATATCAACTGTTATTTTTTTATTTTAAGTTTTTTATAAAGGTAAAAATCGACATGTCAAACCACATGTACATTTTTTTAACAGAAAAAGCCTATTCAATATTTTAATTATAACACAATACCACTAACACATCTGCGCAAAAAAAAGAAACAACATCAGTAATAAATATGAACACGTTTTTAGACTATAAAGGAAACCCATTTCATGGCAGTACACGAGAAACAAAAGCATCCCTACAAGACAATTACAAATACTTAAAGCGGGTATATACGATCTTATCAAATATTTAGTAATAAATATAAAATGTGTAAAAAACTTATTATACACATATTTCAATATAAACTAAAATAAAAGTTAAGAAGAACATGTGTCGAAAAATGCTCAATAAGCCAGATATTTAATTCTGAAATCGAAAAAGGCTGTACAGCCGAATTCGCCAGCATGTATATCATGCATGTACGATGTGAATCTAAATTAAGTTTAACGGTTCATTTGAAATTCCTGCAGCGATATCGATTCATACGACACATGAACACTTACAAAAAAGACGAATGCATCGGTTATTGTAGGAAAATAATTACGAATTATCTTCGTCACAATCGGCTCGGGGCGCTAATTTGTATTTGCTGTATTTTATGAAATTCGTCTTAAATGTATCATTTTTCTTGCAAATTGTGTGTTATTATAACATATTTGTATCAATATTTTACAATTCAGCACATATAAAAATCGTATATACCCGCTTTAAGATCGTGGATTCTTCATGCTTTAACAACTTTTATATCAATATAATGATATTTATAAGACAGTCATGAGATTAAGCATTTTAATTCTTTCTTTCTTTTTAGTAATATATTGGTTTCTTCAGTGAATTTGTTTGAATATGCATTGTCTTTGATTATGCCCGTAATTTTATCATTATTGAAACATCGGAATCCGAACTGTTTACCAATATATTGCGTAATGAGCATGTGGAACGCAAAGTTTGTGATTAAAATTAAACACGGCGTTAAAATACACATATTTATTACATCAAAACGGAGCCGATTAAAAAAATAAAAATCGCACATTATATACATGATAAAAATAATTTCCGATTAAAAAGCAACAAAAAACTTTAAAAAACAACAACACTTAATTAAACCAGTATTAAAAATTGTGTGGCATGTTTAAGCAATATAAGCGGAAAATAATCATAGCGTTGAAAAGAAATATCTTTTAAGCATTCACTGCAGACACATTTTAAAAATGTCCAACAAGCAAACACACATTTTTGTATGTTTCTACATACATTGTAATGAGAAAAAGTGGTCAATACGTGAATGTTTACAAAGTGTTACATCGATAAATTGAATTTAAGTAATACAAAACTCATCTGCAAGTAGTGGATACACACATCACCAACTAAAGATTTTGATTGGATTAACACACCGGGGTAATCATAGGCAGTAACATCTGTGGAGCCTCGATCTCGAATAACGGAATTTTATGCACGTGCGTTAAATGTTCTCTCGTGTTAGCCTGTGCAGTCCGCAGAGGCTGATTAGGGACGACACTTTCCAAGTAAAATTGATTTTCGAAAAGAAGAGACTTCCTTAAAACGAAAATTTCTATTAAAGTAAAGCGGAGTGTCGTCCATGATAAGCCGGTTTGGACTGCACAGGGAATTCTGTGACGATATATACGCAAATGCATACAACCCTGATTCATTTAGCGATTCTCATTTATATGAATGATTCCACATGTAAACAATCATTAAAGGTCAAACATATCTTTTCGAAACGGCACGCATTTAAAGAAATGCCAAACTCGTTTTGGATGACGCTTAGTGAATCAAATGTTTATTAAATTTAACAAAGAGTTAAGAGGAAAGACATGTATTTATTTACTGGTTCCGCGATCGGATTATACATAAACAAATATATTTTAGATTATATAAATGCATACAAATGACAAATAATTGCTAACACTAATAAACACTCTACATATTGTTTCAATGCTGTACCAATAGTTTTTAAATGTATTCACTGTAAAACTCTGCCTATGATACGTTTTTTCGTCAAACAATTGCCAATAAAACGTTTTTCGTCAAACGAATGCCAATAAAACATAATACATATTTAAATAAACATTTCGGTAGAAAGAAAAACTCTGGTGCAATATTCATGAAGCCGTCAACAAATGTATCCTTATGAAGAAAGCATTCAAAATTAACAGTCCACCAGTAAGTAACAATTGAAATAATTACATGAAGATGAACATGTTATCCGATAGGAATTCCAACGATAAACACATGCGTTTTCTTGATAAAGTATTTCAAGTTCTTTAAAAAAAATCGCACTTGCTTGCAAGCATTTTAGAATAAACTTTTGATACGTTTTGATCATCTGGCCATGTAACATTAACTTAAATCCGAACCTATCTTTCAGCTGCTCCTAACTGGAAGCTTCATTAAGTTTTGAGGACAGTTTCATTCCAACTTTAATATGAAATTTGTGTGTTAAAACACTCACACGTGCAAACTTATGGCCGATTAATTTTTAAAGTATTTTAATTGCAACGCTTTAATAGCAAATGCAAAAAAAATGTATTGCCTCACAGGTTTTATTTTAATTTCAAATTTACAATTTCAATTAATTTAAACAGCAGGTGAACGTTGCCAAAGCGTATGCTTTCTACTAGAAATCATATACTTTCAAGTGGATTCCCCCTTCGACGTTGAATGAATACGATACATGGCCCTTTGAACCCAAGTCTCGCTCTACCAGACCTGACACTTGAGGGAGGGGTTGTAGCGTGACGTATAAGGGCACTTGAACACGTCTTGGAATGCGAGATTATTTGATAAGGCACCTTCGATCCTGCGGAGAAATTAAAGAAAATTCATTTTAATGAGCCTCGCTCTGTGAAAACGGGACTTAATGCATGTGAGTTAATTTTCGTCCCCGATAAACATGTGCAGTATTCACTGGCTTAACAAGGACGACACTTTCCGCCAAACCTTGTTTTCGTTAAGGAGTGATTTCCTTTGAACGAAACATTCCAATAAAGCAGATATTGTCGTCACTGATTAGCCTGTCCGGGCTTCACAATCACATCTGGGATGACACTTTACGCACATGCATATACATCTCCTTTTTTTCAAGAGCTAGCCTCCATTGTCAGTTGTAAAATATACAATTTTCCTTTGGCAGCTTTATGTAACCAAACTTTATTAAGGTCCGACGCGCAGATTTAATATGGTATATTTACTTTATTAGCCGTATTTTTTATATTTAATATCCAATATAATTAATTAATTGGTATTAACAATATGCAATTTTTTATAACGGATATGCAGTACCATTTTTTCCTGCTGCGGTTTATGTAAATGAATTTGATTTTTAAATGGACTGCTTGGACGAACAAAAGCTGTTGTACATTCATTATAATTTCGATGTTATTCACACATAGAACGATAAAATAGTGCGACAGTGTGTCAATCATTAAATCAAAGTGTGAATTACTTAAGGAACATGCGATAACGAGAATGTTCGTATCTTAAGTTATATTTGAATTGTGTCACTATAAATAGCCGTGGCGTAGTGGAAATGGTGTCCTTAGTAGCGGATCCGTGGTCTAGTGGTAACACACTGGCTTCACAATCCAGAGATCGCTGGTTCGATCCCCCGCTGCACCTGACCTACTAACTCGTCTTTCGCATGAGACGTTAAACCGAGGTGCAGTGTACTAGGTGCTATACACCGGGCACTAAAAGACCCAGGGTCACCTCTGGAACGGGGTGTCTCCTGTATCTTGCACTATCCCCCGTAACCAACTAACACGTCTTTCTTGGGGCGATGGCCATATGGGAGACAATCCCGGTGCACTCGATAAAAAACAAAAACAACAACGAAATGGTGTCCGCCCAGCGACCGGAAGGTCATGTATTTGATCCCCTCTGTGGGAGCGTTCTTGAGATTTCCGCGAAAGACATCAATTACTGGTTCTACCCAGGAAACGTACTCGAGCGCATTTCAATAAGCCTAAGCATTTGATGCAGCCGGAAAACATAAATAGGTCTAAACTATAATATGCACTAAGATATACAACTCTTTTGTTATTACCTGAACGGACCAGGGCTGTGGGGATCACGTACAAGGAAATCTGTTATACCGGACTCCTTCCATTTTGAGCAATATAACTGAAAAAACACACATACATTTCTTAATGCAAAATACACTTCACTACCAGATTTGCGTTGTAACAGCATTAAGTTTAATGAAAATAATAAGCTGAAGTTTTAAGAAAAGGCATTTAGAATGCACATATATTCGATTAAGTTTCGAAAATTTACACTCGAGCCCCCTGTCTGTGTGTCAACAGATGTTTGTCCAAGTGTAAGTAGTACATTGTCAGGATTACGCAATCATGTAATCTAATGTGTGCTTTAAGTAACCAAATATGTAAAACAACAAGCACATTCGTTCAATTGATATTCCCCGCCATGGAAGGGTGCATATCCATTGATATATGGTACTGTCATAACGCATAATTACGTGTAGGGTAATTGTTTTGTTATGAATTGCAATTCTGCTCATTGATATCTATACACCCATGAAGTTTCATGTTGAAATCTTGTAGCATATCTGTGATATAGCCTTGAAAAGTTGCACAATACAAAAATAACAAAAGCGCGATAACTCTAGGTTAAAAAGTGCAGGGTTATGGTTCTTGTGCATGGCACTTGTTGCCATTGATTTCTACACACCCATGAAGCTTCATGTTGAAGTGTTGTATCATATTTGAGATATAGCCCTGACAAGTTCCATCATACAAAAAAAGCAAAGGGTAATAACTCTTATTTAAGAAAGTGTCTGTGTGAAGGTTTGGTTCTTAAGCACGGCAATCGTCTCATTGATATAAATACATCCATAAAGTTTCATGTTGAAGTCTTGCTTGGTATCTGGGGTAAAGCCATAAAAAGTTACATCATACAAAAAAGGACATTTACTCTTATTAAAGAACGTGTAGGGTTATGGTTCTGCTCCTCATCTATATCTATACACATATGTAGTTTCATGTTGATAGTTTCCAATTATTTTTCGCTCCGCCTTTGGCGGGGGATAAAAAATGTCAATATAATCAATAGTTTAGATGTCGCAATAGGTCATTTACAAAGTCTGTATCACAACGTATATACCGTAGTATTCTATTGTGATTTGAACATGGTAGCTTATATTCAATCCGAGTTCACAAGGCTTGAGACATTTTATAAATCTGTCCCTTAGCTAGGACTGTGCAAGCTGACCTGAGCAAAGCTGATGTAGAAGATCTGTCTATTGTCGAGCTGCAGGCCCGCCAGGGGGAGCTCCTCCCCTTGCTCCTTCATCCAGAGCTCGAACGCCTGCAATCATCATCATCATCATCATCCTCATCATCATCTTCACCATCGTCGTCGTCGTCGTCATCATCATCATCATCATCATCATCAACACCACCACCACCACCACCACCACCACCATCATCATCATCATATCATCATCATCATTCTCCTCATCATCATCACCATCAATAATAAACAAATCACCATATCATTTTCGTGAAAATTTCACAAGTATTTTTACAATGGAAATCGTCGAAAATGCAAATGCACATTTGTTACACTTGAGTACGTCCATAATTTGTTTACCAAACATAATTTTGATCTAGACAGTCCATTTACAGCCAACGTATGAGCCTCGTCCTGGAAAAACTGAGCTTGATGAATTTGCGTCAAGTGTCGTCTCAGATAAGCCTGTGTAGTCCGCAAAGTCGTCTCAGATAAGCCTGTGTAGTCCGCAAAGTCGTCTCAGATAAGCCTATGTCGTCTCAGATAAGCCTGTGTAGTCCGCAAAGTCGTCTCAGATAAGCCTGTGTAGTCCGCAAAGTCGTCTCAGATAAGCCTATGTCGTCTCAGATAAGCCTGTGTAGTCCGCAAAGTCGTCTCAGATAAGCCTGTGTAGTCCGCAAAGTCGTCTCAGATAAGCCTGTGTAGTCCGCAAAGTCGTCTCAGATAAGCCTGTGTAGTCCGCAAAGTCGTCTCAGATAAGCCTGTGTAGTCCGCAAAGTCGTCTCAGATAAGCCTGTGTCGTCCGCAAAGTCGTCTCAGATAAGCCTATGTCGTCTCAGATAAGCCTGTGTAGTCCGTACAGGATACTAAGGGACGACACTTTCCGCCTAGACAGAAGTTTCGATTCGAAAAGACTTTCTTTTCTTTCAACGTAATAATTCATGAAGGCGGAAAGTTTCGGCGCTGATTAGCATCTGCGGACTGCACAGGCTAATTCAGGACGACATTTCCGCAGATGCATTAAGCCCCCTTCTCTCAAATCGAGGCTCATATGTATACAGTGCCCTCACCACGTGAGCAGCTCTCAAGCCGCCGTTGTCGGCGATGTTCTCTTCTAGCGTCTGTTCACCGTTCACCTGCAATGCAAATGAAAACAGAGTGCCACTTTGTCAAACTATTTTCAAGGTCTGGGTTACATTTATCTTAAGTTAGAGAGCGGACAGCATACATTTACCAAATTTGGGAAAAGTTAAGGTCTTCAATTCCAAATCGCAACATGTCATCTGGCGTGTTATAACGAACTTGGCCGGGATTATATGGCAACAATTAATATCACAAAGCTCGATGACAATCCATTTCATTTTGAGAGCGGACACGGTTACCGGTAGTATACAGCGTGCAGGATAACGTGAATTTATGGGGTTCACAAATGGATATTAATGGATGTAAACACACCGGTAAGTGGTGCATTTTTAAATAACTTTTTTAAACAATTTTTTGAAGAATTTCAACTAGTGCATTAAAGATAAAAAGTTATATGCGGCTTATGGCAATGTGAAAAAACATCGGAATTACTATATTAAATAAGCTTGTGTTCTTGGCAAAAATTCGATGTGTTATGAATTCATATACACGGTTGTGCTGCATGCAACGTGAACATTTGGCACCAATTTCAGGCGTATTCAACAATGTATTCTTAAATCTTAAGATACCGGCACAAACTGAAAGAAAAACTATTCACTATATATTTTTGCAAACATATTTCAATAACTTGAGATATTTGCAAAAATAAAGTTCTAAACGGTGTGTTTTCATTCTGTCCAACCCGTGTGTTAACCCCTGTGAACCCCGTTGATCATGCACCCTGATATGGCAACTTTTTGGAAATTCAAGGGCAAATTACCAAAAAGTTCTTCCGGCAATCTTGCTGGTTAACGAACTTGACAAATACATTATTCCCTCAAGTACCAATACATTTCACATAATGATTCGAATGAAAGTCTTTGAAATAAAGAGTAGACATTATCCTGAACGCCCTCAGCCCGTCCAACCGACCGGCACAAAACCTACAGATGTTTAAACGGGATTACACATGCCAGTTGAAGGTGAGTTTTAAAAATAAAATATCGGGTTACTGATATACTCAGGCTAAAGCTTTCGTTTATAACTAGTAATTGCTACGCACGAGAAATCCAAATTCTTGTCCTATTGGGACAACAATTATTAAAGTGGCCAATAAATAAGGAATATTTCAGTTGCTAAATCAACGCTTCAAAGCAGTGTTCCTTAACCCGGCTTACCGCCATGTTGTGCACTTTGAAGTGGTCGTACTGGTCCTTCATACAGACGGTGGTTTCCTTGAACATGTCCGCCGTGATAGGGTCCCACCAGTCCCGCAGTTCACCCTGGCCGTCGTACTGGCGACCTGGAGAGACAACACGATGCGGTCTATATTTATCAAAGACTTCAGTTGTCATACTTGTTGGTACCAAGAATGTATGCTTCATCTAAAAATATATCGTAATTTATGTTTGTCGTACAATATTTGTTAAAGCGAGCTCCGGGCATATACCCACGCATACGACTTCCCAACGGTACACACAAGAGCATACGTACCGTACACCAAGTCATTTGAGAACAATAGTTCTTGAGGTGTTTGAATAAAATAAGATTACGAGACATGGTATAAGCTTTATCCACGTTTTTTATGTTGATTGTTGAAAATAACGTAGCTGGTTAATGACAATACAATTCTACATGCGTGCATTTACAATGTACACCTAACACTCTACTATTACTATAAACCGCGTTCAGGGAAACTGGTCTTAATGCATGTGCGCAAAGTGTCATCCTAGATAAGCCTGTGCAGTCTGCACAGGCTGATGAGGGACGACATTTTTCCTTTAATGGAATTCGTCGGTAAAAAGAGGTCTCTTCTAAACGAAAAAAACGGTGACAGGGGATAGTATCGTCCCTGACTAGCCTGTGCTGACAACAAAGGCTAATCTGGGACGACGCTTAACACACATGGATCAAGTCCAGATTAGCAAGAACGAGGTTAATATTAATACACGGTAAGCTTGTTTGCTCTCACCTTGTACATCAAACGCGTGCGTGATCTCGTGGCCTATCAGGGAACCGATTGCTCCAAAATTTAAGGCACTAAAACGACGTTTTAAATACATATTAAAACAAGAAATAATGATTGCATAAAAATCTAAATTATAAAAATTAGACGGCCCTGAAATCCAGTTATAGCACATTATCCTACTATTTTTTTAGTATGAATGATAAAAACGTCAATAATTAAGACCCTATGCGAAACACGTGTGGTTTCTTATAATTTGTCATTGAAAAACCTTTTGTCTAATTTTCAAAGCACCGTGAAACCTTCCGTTATGAAAAGCGTTACCTAATACAACCAAGTTTATCGAGCATACTCTGGGAAAGCGTGACCTAATACAACCAAGTTTATCGAGCATGCTCTGGTAAAGCGTGACCTAATACAACTAAGTTTATCGAGCATGCTCTAGGAAAGCGTGTCCTAATACAACCAAGTTTATCGAGCATGCTCTGGGAAAGCGTGACCTAATACAACCAAGTTTATTGAGCATGCTCTGGGAAAGTGTGACCTAATACCACCAAGTTTATCGAGCATGCTCTGGGAAAGCGTGACCTAATACCACCAAGTTTATTGAGCATGCTCTGGGAAAGCGTGATCTAATACAACCAAGTTTATCGAGCATGCTCTGCGAAAGCGTGACCTAATACAACCAAGTTTATCGAGCATGCTCTGGGAAAGCGTGACCTGATACAACCAAGTTTATCGAGCATGCTCTGGGAAAGCGTGACCTAATACAACCAAGTTTATCGAACATGCTCTGGGAAAGCGTGACCTAATACAACCAAGTTTATCGAGCATGCTCTGGGAAAGTGTGACCGAATACGACCAAGTTTATCGAGCATGCTCTGGAAAAGCGTTGTCCTAATACAACCAAGTTTATCGAGCATGCTCTGGGAAAGCGTGACCTAATACAACCAAGTTTATCGAGCATGCTCTGGGAAAGCGTGACCTAATACAACCAAGTTTATCGAGCATGTTCGGGAAAGCGTGACCTAATACAACCAAGTTTATCGAGCATGCTCGGGGAAAGCGTGACCTAATACAACCAAGTTTATCGAGCACGCTCTGGGAAAGCGTGACCTAATACAAACCAAGTTTATCTAGCATGCATTGGTAAAGCGTTGTCCCATATAAGCCTTTGCAGTCCGCACAGAGTATGTGCGGAAAGTGTCTGCCCTGATTAGCCTGTGCGAACTGCGCATGCTGATCTGAGACAACACTTTAAGCACATGCATTAAGGCCCATTTTCCTATAACGAGACTCATGTAATATATAAGATCAGATGTACCTGGGCCCATCGTTGCTGTATATGGGCAGGTGAAAGAGCGCTATGGGGAAGATGATGTCGTTCCTTACCGGCGAGTAGTCCGACTCCACCGTCACCGGCGGGTTGATCCAGCTACAGACAGACGGGCAAACACGGTCACGTTTATGGAAAGCTTGTAAGGTAAATAACTGAATTTAAATGGCAGGAAATGGTTTAGGGTTGAGAACTAAATTTAAGTTGATGGAAATGGTGTAAGGTAGAGAACTTATTTGATTGCGCGGGAAGCCAAAACACGTTGGTGCATATAATGATTTTTTTTTATTTCCTTACTTAAAACAAGAGATTGCCAAGCAATATGGTCCCCTACTGGTGAAACCCCGCCATTGTCAGTAAAAAAAAATTATTTTTTTATTTGTTGCCATAGCAACTAGAATTTTTGACGTAGGAACAAAATGAAATGATGTGCATAATCTCCATATTGCCATCTATCCATGTTTGAAGTTTCATGACAAAATATGAAGAACTTTTAAAGTTCTCGCAGGATCCAGAAAAGTGTGACGGACTGACTGACAGACAGACTGAAAGACAGACAGACGGAGTTCAAACCATAAGTCCTCTCCAAAAAAGATTACCTATACCGATCACTTTTAATATTTGTTTAGCTTGCGCTGTAATTCAAATGTTTAATATTTAATATTATTATTATTATATTGTTTATATTTAACGGGTTTATATTTAAACATTTCACATATTAAATAAGGTCACATTAATATCGTTACTTATTTAAGCATCTAAGATTTCTGTCCCAAATGTTCAGCACAGCAGGTGTTGATGATATTTTCTAATAAATTGGGATCTTGATTACTTTATGCAAATAGTATAAATATATGTAAAACTTTGGCCATACAACTCTGAACAGCATTTAATCTGAGTTTGCAGCTGAATATTCGAGTGAATAAGCACAATAGTCAGATTTCCGGGTATTTTTCGTGGATTTCAATTGGTTGATTTCTTTGTATCTTCTTCTGACATTTGAAAATAATTAAATAGCTTGATCGAAAACGTAACTTGTTTATATTTGTTACCTCCTTTAGGATTTATATATGTATACTAAATACCTGTTAGTTCTGTCGAAGGGCTTATTTAGGGACATCACCATGTTTTTGATTGTAAACCTTCGCCAACTCAGCAAATTACTAAACCAGTCTTTCTCTACGAGCATCTGTAACAAATACATTGAAATAAGAGCCGCGCAAAGCGAAAATGGGTCTTATGCAATATGCGCCAGCGTAGCTCCAGACCGGGCTTCGCATCCGCGCATTCTGGTAAGGAGCAACCATGTCCGCTCTCAAGTCACGCAAGGTTACACGGTATCATAAGCGGACAGGGTAGCTTATTACCAGATGCGCCAATGCACCGGCTGGTGTGGAGCTTCGCTGGCCGCATATGGCAAAATACATATTTTCGCAAGATGCGGCTCGTGGAATTAAGTTAACTTGATACTTGGAAACTTTGAATGAAAAGCGCATGCATATCATAGATAATCGTCATCATAATTATGTAAACTTAATTTACAATTATAACCATTTGCCCTTAATGTGATCCGAAAACGCCAGTATTCAGGTTTGTTTCGATGTGAAATAAAGGGCTTCAATTTACCTCCTTGTAGAACTCATTGAGGAAAGTGGTGTTCATGATAAACGACGGGTAGCTTACTTTGTCTATTATCTCGTTCAGCTGAAATAAGAAATTGCAAACATATATCAACCTTTTGTTTTATATGACTGTAAGTTGCTTAAACCATTTTCATAAAACATAAAGTACAACACACGTTTAATATTATCAGCCTTTTAAGA
The DNA here is from genome assembly GCF_020536995.1 of Dreissena polymorpha. NCBI lineage: Eukaryota > Metazoa > Mollusca > Bivalvia > Myida > Dreissenidae > Dreissena > Dreissena polymorpha. The sequence continues at coordinate 112,738,310 of NC_068357.1, read as the reverse complement.
TTTTTACGAAAAAATACAATATATGACAGTGTACAAAATAAATCACAGCTAGTAATTTATACGTTTATTTTATAGTCGAGTCGTGATGTTCAAAATATAACAAAAAATAATAAAAATGTAAATAAAAAGTACGCGAAATAACTTAAACTTGATCCGTTTAATATCCATGCGTCTATTTAAGGCATTTCATTTGAGAAGGATTCGTTAAGTGCAGTTTACACTAAAATATAAGTATACGACATTACTTCATTTTTTTCCGGATACCTTCTTTTCCGCGTTTGCTTTCGTAACTGGGTCCATCCAGATCTTACGTAACAAATAGTCCCTGAATGCTCGCTTGACGTATTCCACGAGGCCTTTTATCTGCAAAATCAACGTTACGTCGTTCGTAGCGTAAAGTTGCTTACGTCATTTTAAAGGGGAAATTTGACAAAGCTTTCTAAGATTAAGCTTATTGTATGTTAAATGATTGAAAAAAGAACAGATAATTATATACAAGCGTAACTAAAGGTAAATCTATACAAACTTGCGAAAAATAATCATAGTGCGTGAAAGCATTTCGATTTATATGCGTGTTAAATTATGCTAGTTAAATTTAAATAAAACAAGATATGTACCACAATCATTTACAATATAAAGAAAAGCTATGTAACACCGTATTTAATCAAGATTCACATTTGAGACCATTTTCGCAAAACTTAGTCTACTAAAAAGGCAAACAGCTTATGATAAAGGCCGCAACACATCGATCCAGTCGTTCAGATTGTGGCACCTAAAATTGGAGCTAGTAAACGAACAATACAATACAAATATTTTATCCATATTTATTCAAACCAATATGCCTTTTTAACATTAAATCGATTTGGGCGACATTTTATATTCAGACAAATGGAAATAAATATGCCATTTTTTATTTGGAAAAAAAGCATTTTTGTTGAGTTGACTAATTGGTAAATGCTCCCATTTCTTGTCTTTAACATTTAACGAAACATTAATTATCGTTGCCGTGACTATGAAGTCTTAACAAAAAAGCTCTTTGTTGCAAAGTGAAAACTGCGGGCACAATAACAAAAATTATCCTATTTCACATTATGAGATTTAGGTGCGGCAAATTCGACGAACATCTGATCAATTTGTTATTGTCCTTGAAGTAAATAAAATATAAGTAGAAAGTTAAGAGCATTCCAATAAGTTAAAAAAAAAACATAAAATAAAAAAAATCAACATCTGAAAATTCCAAAAAGGCCAATTGTCATCAAAAAGTGTGAAAAGGGTACAATTGTGCGATTGTTTCCTTAAAGTAAAAAATAAATAAAATTGTATATGATATTACTCCAATGAAGAAATAGTATAAGTTATATCAATAATAATAGTATGAAAATCAGGTATGTTTATCATATTTGTATGAGCAAGTGCATTTAAATAAAGATCCATCAATAATCTTGATACCTTAATAGACTAACCATTAGCGCACACTATGATAGCCTTACTAATATAAAAGCAGCATTCAGTTCAACCTCTTTAAACAGCCCAATCAGATTTGAAGCTGATTGCAGCTCTAGAAAGGGTCATCAGACAGTTCTGATAACATCTAAGCCTCGTTCTGAAAAACTGGTTTTCATGCATAGTGCTTAACATGTTTTCACGGATTATCCTGTGCAGTCCGCACAGACGATTAAGGACGACACGATCGGATTTTATGGATGTTTAAGGAAGTTACTTCTGAACGATAATCTACTTCACAGGTGTTGGGAGCTTGGCCAATAATATATCTGAATTATTTTTTTGTCAAAGTGACGAAAAATGTTGTTTTATGACATATTGATATTGTTTCAGTGAATTGGCCACGCGCCGAACACCTGTGATCTAGTTAAGGTGGAAAGTGTGGTTCCAGTTTGGCCTGTGAGTACTGCAAATTCTAATATGGGAAGACACTAAACACATGCGTTAAGCCCAGTTTTCATAAAACGATGCTTATATCATATAAAATAACTCATAGAAAGTGCTTTATAGGGGAATTCTTACTGTTGAGAACTTAATCAAAAGTTGTGTTTAAATTCAAACTTTGGGCGAAAGGGTTCGTGCTTTTAACGCAACCTACAAAAAAACTAATCGAGATAATGAGGTCAATAACACACGGACTCTTGGGTCATTAAAGGGACATGTTCTAGAATTTAAAAATATGCTAATAACCAATTTTGTGAAGTATTTGGTGACGTTTATGAATAAGCACATCAACTAACACTCTTAGTAAAGAGATACTCTCAAACGACCGATAGTTATGAAAAGCTTACACTGCGAATAATCGATGTAAACCGCGGGTTTGGCTAACAACAGAATGCATGTCCAAAGTATATTTACTCGGAACGTGTTAGCCTAATGATTCGAAAGTTAGTGATTTATACTCAACATATTATTACTTTCCCCTGTAATGTTTTTTTAAGAGACTGTATTTGGTTTTCAGCAGAAATTCTTTAGCGAAAGAAGTTACCAATATACATTCCTATCAAAAGTATTTCTTAATTCGCTAAACAAGTCCCATTAACCCATTTATGCCTAGCGGCTAGAAAAAAAGGCCTTGGCAAACAGCGTAGACCCAATTGAGACGCCGCATGATGCGGCGTCTCATATGGGTCTGCGCTGTTTGCTTAAAGGAATTTCTGTAAGAAATATTCTAAATATAGAAACAAATATACTAGACATCCCTAATTTTGAAAATAAATTGATCCAATTTAGAAGGATGGGAGAGTCCAATAGGCATAAATGGGTTTACACAGAACTCGATGAATGAAGGTCAAATCTCTCGCAGTGGAATACATGTTCGGGGAATTCAGGCTCTGAATACATGTGTCAACAAAAGGGGGCACTCTGGGGAGTATAAACCTACGTCTGAAACGAATTGTGTTGTGAAAACATCATATAAAATGCTACAGCTTTAGATATGAAATTTATAATTATATTCGACTTTATTACACCTAACCCCAAAATGTATATACAAAATAAACCTGTTATAATAAAAGACCAATCCACTTGTTGTTTTTTTAAACAAGTCCAATCGATTGAAATATTAATGTTTTAATCATTCTTTATCATATAACAATAAAAACAATGGGGAATAAAGCAGCAATACCCTAGCAGGTATCTATTCATTTATATACAAACCTTTAGAATTCGTTCGTCCGCCTTTAAATTATTACAAGAAAATACCAAATGAGTAATACAAGAAGCAAGATGACAAAGATGCCTTTAAAGGGATCTTTTCACGCTTTGGTAAATTGACAAAATTGAAAAAAGTTGTTTCAGATTCGCAAATGTTCGTTTTAGTTATGATATTTGTGAGGAAACAGTAATACTGAACATTTACCATGCTCTAATATAGCCATTATATGCATCTTTTGACGATTATAAAACCTAAAAATTATAAAGCGTTGCAACGCGAAACGATTGAATAATTTGGAGAGTTCTGTTTTTGTCGTTAAATTTTGTATAACTACGAAGATTGCTTATATAAGGTGTAAAATACGTCAAATATGTGTACTCGGCGGAATAGCTCAGTAGGCTAAAGCGTTTTTACTTCAGGACTCTGGCAGGACTCCAGGGGTCACTGGTTCGAAACCTGCTCCGGGCAATGTTCTTTTCCTTTTTTGAATTTTGTTCTTGATTTTTTACTGGAGCTTTTACGATCCAATGTTTACATTTATCAATATAAAGCATTTAATGAATAAGTTAAAAAATGCCAAAATCTGTGAAATGGCCCCTTTAAAAGCACAGTGTTATACTGTTTATTACATACAAATGGTTTTTCATATATGAAAACATATCGATAAATTGTATCGTTTCACGTGAATTTCAGTTAATCAATGTAGGAACATTTGCTTACATCAATTTTTTTTTATAAACACGTGTATAATACCGGTATATGGTAATATAAATAATCTTTACGGAAAAGCTCATAACACTCTATGCGTAATGATATCAACAGTAGTAATATACATACATAATATACATTATTATTTAAATTACAGTTGAATCGTTTGTTCGTGTTAATGTTTTCAATTTATATATTTTTTTCAAATGTATTTAACAAAATATTTGAATGTACCGTAGTGATAATGCACAGATTTAAATGCATATGAGAACAAAATGCGTGTATCAGAGAGAAAAGAGAATTAATAAATAGAGTGCGTAAGCATACTGTTTTGTACTACAAAAAGAATGAAGAAATAACAATTTACAGTAGGAAATTAGGGTACTAAAAACTGTATATCACTATATAACACTGTTTGAACACCTAAAACCAGTAAGCGCTCTATCGTTCCAAATATTTATATCGAATTCTACGTTACTTATTTGAGTTTAACGTTAAGATTAGATTAGAACATATTGTATGCCATCCTTATTACATAAAAATACCGTGCAAGATTTGTTTTAATGACCGTAAAACATGAATTAACAAGTGAAATATTTCATAGCGTTAACACGAACACATATTTACATTAAATAGAGTATGACATCCTAATTACAGATATGTTTACCCTTCACATTAATGAAGTAGTCCGCATGAAAAATAAAGAAGCGAATATTTACTGAGGATTTTTTCTTACATTAACAGTTATCAAGACGAGTACGCCTTCCTGATCATAAAAACCAGAAACGACACGAACATTTTTGTCTTCCCAATAAATAAAGAAGAGCGCATTTATTTATATAGTGATGCTTGACCTCCTTAAGCTAACTTGCACGATCATGGTACTTATATAAACGTTAGTAAAGAAGTAGCGTCCGACTAAGCCTACTCTCACCTGAACGAACGTCGACTCCAGTGACGTCGCGTTGACGTAGATTGCCCCAGTTGCGAGTCCCAGAGCCCTGTTAGTGTAGAACGTGCAGCGTCGCCAGTGCTCTCCATCCTTCTCGATCTCTTTAACAGCGAATTATTTTTTTTTGTAAAATTGCAATTAAAAAGTAATATTTTATATATTGATTGCCGATAAGCCTTTAAGAAAATAGGTTTAATGGACGTTTATGGGCTAAGTGTGAACAATCAGACTAGTTGTGGAAGTGGATGAATGACGGACGAACTATGGGCTAAATGTGGACGAATGAACGAATACTCGTCTACTTGTAGAATAATTATGGCTAAGTGTGGACAAATGGACTAATTATGGACAAAAAGTGGACAATTTGACTAATTATGGACAAAGAGTGGAAGAATGGGCAATATATGGACAAATTTAGGGCTAAGTATGTACGTATGAACTTATAAAATGAGTGTGGACTTTATTATGAAAATTATGAGAAAGGCGTTGGTGAATTGATTATTTATGGGCTGATTGTGAATAAATTGAAGAATGAAGGACAGATTGTTCATGGCGAATAGATAAAGAAGGGGTCAAGTGTGGTGAATGGAACATTTAAGTTCTAATGTTGGGCATCATAGAGCCGGTTTAAACACTCAATACTGCTTTGGATTGAACAATTCCTAAATGGTGAGCCCAGATGTTATCATGCTTTCATGTGATTGTTTTTCCCTTGTTGTGCTGTAATGTGTTATTTTGCACTTAGTTAATGGTCATAAATAAAGCAGCTCGTACATATATTTAGTTCTCTCCAGCAGGAACGATCATAGGCACGATAATAGAAACGATAAAATGAAAAGATTTTAACAAGCGCAATTAAGAGTCTATGTGATACTTGGGAATAAACACGCGTTTTTAGCGTTTCTCGTCTTTGATTCTAAAGTGTAAGATATGATAATTGAATACGGGTCACGCAATAATTAATTTCTTCAGTACGCAATTTATTTGTTTTTTTAAAGAAATAGCGCCTGCGATATTTGCGGACTCATACAAGGATCTGAACATTATAATGGCCGATTTGTTTTGTTTGTTTAGTACATAGATTGGAATACTCAAAAACGAACTACTTCTATTACTGAAATATTAAGTCATAAAAAGCCAAAGGCCAGTAGCATCTGCTCTGTTGCTAGGTGATAATAACTAATTTAGTAATGAAAGACCAATAATAACGAAAACAATAATTTGTTTATAAATATAAGTATCACCGTCAAAAATTATTGCAAGACAAAATTGTAAGTGCTTAAACCAGTCTTCTGTCCTATTTGATCCACTCAGTGCTTTGATGAACTTACCCTCATCGTGGCCTTTATCCGGTTCGAATGTACTAAGATCAAAGTAACCTTTCATGGACCTGGCTAGTGCGAGCAGAATGTATGTCTGTAGCGTGCTGGAAAGTGGGTTGAAAGTTCAAGTAAGTATATCTGTACTGTTAAAGGACTTTATTATTATTGTTTACTTAAATAAAGATGCATAATGAATTTAACTTAAAGATAAAACGGGTTCGTTAACAGCATAGTAAGGTTTCAAGAACGTATAGACCCTTGACGTGACGTTGATGTCGACTTCAGCGCCATGTCATGAGACTCAGGTGCTCAATAATTTACAAGCAAGATGTATGTGTTTATTTCATTTCCCTTTTCGGCAACAACATGCTCCACGAAATCTAGAAAGGACCTGTTGGACATATTGTCTTACCGGAATTTTGTTAGACATTTAATTAATCTGTCAGACATGCATTCTTGTAACATGATCCTTTTTTGTCACACACACACATTTTCTCAGATTTTTTTTTTTTTGGTAAGACGTGTCTTCGCTTATCAGACGGTTATTCGCGGTCGTCATATACGATTTTATTCCTTCATATTGCCACAACGTGTAAATCTTAAATTGTTTATATATGAAAGAAAGTTAAAACAAAACACATTTTATTACAAATACCACATAAAAAGAAAATAGTTATATCAGCTTTAAAAACAGAAATAAATATTGTTGTACTTCTTTGAGTCACTTTTTTTTTAATTTTGCGATTTATTTTGTGTCGAATTTATTTTCTGAAGAAAATATATTTCACCAAATACGCAATTTAACGAAAATACAGAGAACTTCATTCTGCCGGGCTGATGTATCTACAATCACTGCTACTTTTTGCTCTTTTTGTCGAAATGTATTGGTTAATTTTCTTTTCGAATAACACTAAATTATACACTGTACATGTTATACATTGGCACATCACGATACTTTATTTACAAAAGAACCATGTTTATGTTAAGACTATGAGAGTCGCGTTCTGAGAAAACTGGGCATAATGCTTGTGCGTAAAGTGTCGTCACAGATTAGCCTGTGCAGTCCGCACAGGCTAATCAGGGACGACACTTTCCGATTTTATGGTATTTTTAGTTTCAAGGAAGGCATTAAGCCCAGTTTTCTCAGAACAAGGCTCATGTAATGGTTAAGAGTTTTTTCCGTTCTTCAAATTTTCCGTTAAACAAAGTCACTTGGAATGATTCACGTACCGCTTAGCCGTTTCGTTCTTGCGGTACTCCTCCACGATGACACACACGCGTTCCAGGGACTCCTCGTGCAGCACTACCACTTCCGTTTCGTTAGTGACCGCGCGCACTACCTCACTTCCGATCGTCAGCAAACTGTTCAGGTAGACTGACCAGTTTATCTACGAATAAATGAAACCGAGAACCTATCCATTATATTATAATAAATAAATATATATATTTACCCATTTATGCCTAATGAACTCTCCCATCTTTTTAAATTGGATCAATTTATTTATAAAATTAGGGATGTCTAGTATATTTATTTACATATTTAGAATATTTCTTACAGAAATTCCTTGAAGCAAACAGCGAAGACCCAGATGAGACGCCGAATCATGCGGAGTCTCATCTGGGCCTACGCTGTTTGCCAAAGCCTTTATTCTAGACGCTAGTCATAAATAGGTTAAAATGTTAGCGTCACAAAGATATATCTTCGTGTTGAAATGTTGCATAAAGCTACATGCAATTTCTACCCTTTTAACGTTACATATGACTATACTGATCCGCATTATCTTTTTCGCTTAAAATGTTATAAATATTTAATCTAAATCTAAACTGTATTCAACAACGAATACGATACATAATAATTGTTTTAGCCTAGTTCTGAAAATTTTTGGCTTAATGCATAAGCTTAAACTGTCATCTCGCATAAGCCTGTGCAGTCCGCAAGGGCTAATTTGGGACGACACATTCCGCTGTTATGGAATGTTTTGTTTAAAGGAAGTTTTCAAAAATAAAGTTTAGGCTGAAAGTGAACTGCATAGGGTAATCTGCGACGACACTTTACGCACATGCATTAAGTCATACAAATCATCTTCAATGTGATCTTTGAAATCGTCTCTTACCACGTTACACTTGCTTTGAAGGTCTCTGACCGTCATCGAATTGTAAGCCTGGGTGCGGTTATGAACGTGGAGATCAATGTCATGGGCCTGGAAACCAAATGAGAATTAAAATAGACACCAAGTACTCAAACACGGATTTTCTATGAAAGGTTGAATACTCAAATAGACTCGCCTGCGTTTGGTAATCACATCCATGCATTTTATTTCATAGAAAAAATGATAAGATTACGATGATACGTTAAACAAACACAGTTTTACCATTCTTGATGTTTCTTATTCTCAATTTGTCATAGATGGCCCAGGCACTACTGAAAAGTATCCCGGGTTCTCTTACGTACTAAATAGTATCCCGGTTACGGGGGAAAAAACGAAAAAAAAACGAAGTATGGCTGGATTCCCTCACAAATATTTTCCGTACGGAGGGTACATTGAAGTAAACTTACGCCCAATAGTATTTCTTACCATCCGTAAATCCAGTCATGTTTTATAATTATTGAAATAACTTATTGTATTTGTAGCATCCTTACACCCGTTTATCGCTTATTTTGTATTCAAGCGAGATTATACGATTTTTGTACATGTTAAAAATGTAATATATTGATAACAATATGTTACAATAACACAAAATAGACAAAACATATTTTCCTACAATAAACGAAGCATTCGTCTTTTTATTAGGATCAGAGTTTGTGTTCGTGTGTCGTATGAATAGATATCGTTGCAGGAATTTAAAATGAACCGTTAAACTAAATTTAGATTCACATCATACATGCATGATATACGCTGACGAATTCGACTGTACAAACATTTTCGTTTTCAGAATTAAATATCTGTCTTATTTCGCATTTTTCGACACATGTTCTTCTTAACTTTTATTTTAATTTATATTCAAATATATGTATAATTAGTTTTTTTACACATTTTATATAAATTCATAAATATTTGACAAAATCGTATAATCTCGCTTTAAGTTGTAAACTAATATACACATTATCTGAGTAAAAATACATGCAAATTAAACATGGCGGACTAAACAAATTTCAGAATTTTGTACCAATGAAATTCTCTTCTCCAACTCCAGAAGCTCTCGAGCAATCTCGTCTGCTTCATCACGTGACTTGTTCATCAATAGTCTGAGTAGCTCGGTCGTTTCCGTTACGTAGTCCTTTACCAACTGAAGCCATATAAAAAAGGATTGCATTACCCTAAACCGTAACATTTAAAATTCATAACTAATATTAAAATACCTCTACTTTATCGAATGATAATACTGTGTATAAAAATGTAACAACTATTGTACAGAAGTCAAAATAAGAAATACATTTTTTCGTATGTTTCACTAACTTCAGTGAGATTTTCGTCCGGATGCGGATGGGAATCTTTAATATGGGATTTTCTGGTAGTAGACTCTGTCGATGGAGCTGCCGGCGTCGTCCCGTTAGTCGCTTTCGTGGCGGACGTAACGTCACTTCTTTCACTGACCACATGGTATTCTTGATCGGAGGTGGTGTTTTTGGTTTCGTTGAAGTCGCTGACTTTAGCTTCCAAACCGCCGGATGTTTTAGTAGTCGGAGAGCTTTAAGAACATAGATTCAGGCATTATTAATTCAACTGTCATTTAATTAGAAAATAAGACTTTGTACCAGATGTGTCACAGAAATGTATAACAGGTCAATGTTTAAATTGTGAACTTTCAGTGAAACCTTGCCCTTTGAACCGTGGTCACAGGTGCTTTGCGCGACACGCCGTGTCCAAGGCGATCATTAGCTGCATTTTTTTAAATAACGTCCGGACAGATATTTGCCTATGACATTTCACTGTACCCGACCCCCCCCCCCCCGCTACAACTTTGGTGGTCATTAAAATGTGGGTTATTAAAAGCTATTCGAAGAATATGCTCGCTGGTGTTTTTTTTAATGAATTCATCAATTACATGACATTTAAATTTAAATCGGCTAGAATAACAGCGCTAATAACAAACTCTTAGTACATCGAGACCGGGTCGCTGTTGTTGGAACTTCGCTCGAACACCTGGCCCTTGGTCGGTGTTACTTTGAAGATTCCGAACGGAAATGGCGTCTCGCCAGCTTCTATCTGAAAACGACAAGCAAGAAACGCGCGGCACATTATTATTATATCCATCGGAAGTAATAATAGTGTGAACAACGGCGAAATTAATTACTAAAATAAGATTTGAGCTTTCAAAATCGTGTTTGATATCTGCCATATCGTTCTGGCGTTGACGCGGATTTGAAAGCCGACGTGCGTTTTGGCGATTTTTGATGATGCTGCGAAGCAGCTCGTCTAAGCTATCATACCATGAAAAAAATTCTTTACAATGGCGACCTATGTAAAAGACCGAGCCAGTCCGATTGAGATAGCTCGATTTTTCTAATCGGCATACCTCGCTGATTATCATTGATAAAGGAAAAGGAAGCTCAGCTATAAATAGGACAGCATATTCTGGGATTTTTTTTTGATAATAGCTTGAAAACGTTAATTTTAAATCAGTTATATTCAATCCATTATATGTTTATAGATCAATGAAACAACAATGCTTTCACTGTATTGTATTTGACATTTGTCGTGATTCTGTAAATACATTGCGAATGAAAACGTGTATAATTTACGTTTAACGCGATCATGAGAGTAAAGAAAACGAATTACTTCGAACCTGTCATTTGTAAACGTTATAGCAAGTATAGTATATAAGCAGAATAATACCGTTCGTCATTTATGAAACTCGCTCTTATGCGTGCTTTCTCATTTTGCATATACATAATAAACTTTTCAAACAGAAATTACAGAGCCACATCAGTGCACATATTATGTTTGATAATTCATTCGTTTGTTGGATATTGTTTGCTGTTTTAAACACATATTAGGCCATATCGCGGAGATTAAGTTAACCTTACCATGCGTTCATGAGCGAACTCACGTATTCAAGTGCTCTTACGACTATGTGATCATACCTACTTTCGGGAATCATCGTGAAATTATTGCCGTACTTAACAACGAACAAACATGCCTAAGCTTATTGAATTAGAGCAAAACAATAATCAAAAGAGAAAAATTATATGTTCATGCACAAGAGCATGTGAAATCACGTCCGTGCACATAACATCATTAACTTAGGAAAGGAAATAACGAAATATAAAGTTTGGTGTGATATACATGTGAAATTAAAGAGTATGGTGTAATTTCGACCCATTTTTTTTCGTAACCAAATTTTGTTTCGCACCCATTTTTTTGGCATAATTTTTGTACCCAAAATTTTCGAACCCATTGTTTTCGTACCCAACATTTTCGTACCCACATACGCAATTGTGGTGATGTAGATTTACATAAACTGATGCTTTTATATCCATCCTCTTCAAAAGCATCGTAACACCAGTACTGTCAGTACTTTGATTAAGAAAGAGTACCAATCAGACATATTTCCCCGCTTGTTCAAAAACGAAACAAGATCTGTTTGTGAAACACAATGTCCCCCTATATGAAGTTTGACCTTGAAGGATGACCTTGACCTTGTGAAGGATGACCTTGACATTGACCTTTCACCACTCAAAATGTGCAGCTCCATGAGATACACATGCATGCCAAATATCAAGTTGCTATCTTCAATATTGCAAATGTATTCATAAAATAAGCGATTTGGGCCACATATATTTGACCTCTGATCTTGAAGGATGACCTTGACCTTAGCCTTTCACCACTCAAAATGTGCAGCTCCATGAGATACACATGCATGCCAAATATCAAGTTGCTATCTTCAATATTGCAAAAGTATTCATAAAATGAGCGATTTTGGCCACATATATTTGACCTCTGACCTTGAAGAATGACCTTGACCTTGACCTTTCACCACTCAAAATGTGCAGCTTCATGAGATACACATGCATGCCAAATATAAAGTTGCTATCTTCAATATAGCAAAAGTTATTGCAAAATGTTAAAGTTGGCGCAAACAGACAGACAGACCAACGGACCAACAGACCAACAGACAGACAGGGCAAAAACAATATGTCCCCCACTATTATAGTGGGGGACATAAAAAAATCTTCAATTTAGTACGCAATTTTTGGCGAGTTGGCATCACAGCATCGTCTATAGCTTAATTAATAACAAATTTAAATGCATTTTGAAGGTTTATCGTATGCCAGCATTTTTCAATTATGCACGCGCGCGAGTTATTGTTAACGTTTTACATATGTATTAACCTTCAAAATGTTTCTGTCAGGTTTCCTTTCGTCCGGCCCCACCAGCACCTGGAACAGGGGCCACGTGTTCAGTCGGTGAATCTCAAGAAGGCTGGGCTCAAGCTCGAACGCCGTGGGGCCGGGTCGGGTCACAGAGGTCAAGAGAGATCGGAAGTCGCTAAGGGTCTCTGCGCGCGCGACTGTGCTTTCCGCCATACAGCTGGTGTAGAACTCGCGCACTTTTCTTGGGGCGCCCTCGTGCGAATCATGCGCCTCTATGAATATGATAGAGGAATAGCAAAGCGTTCATGAGTATGTAAATAACATGTAAATAATAATGCTCGCTATTAAAATCTAAACAATAACTCATGTTAACTTGCAATTAATAAAATATAAGAAATCATTGTTTTCGCGAGAACAATTTGAATGAGTGTGCTATACTTTTTTTATTAATGTTAATTATGAAATTGTGTTACATCCTCACTTTATGGCTTTGAAAAACTGGCACTTTTAAGCGTCATGTAGAGCGTAACAAGCCAATTTCTACCCTCCGTTTTTTAGGCCAAACCTCATGTTTGGAAGCCAAAGCCAAATTCCATACGTACCTATAAAAGTTTTCAGCATGAACATGTTCTTATAGGCGAGCTCCTGGAAGCGGTCCCACAGCGGATATCCGGGTGGATTGGGCGTCTCCCTTAGCCAACCGCCGCACGCGTACTGATGGAAGTCCTCGCATGGGTCTGCCGAGGGATCCATGGCGCTAAGGAGAGAGCTCGCCGCTGCCAGACAGCCCTTAGACTCGCACTTTTTAGGGGCTGCGTACGAAAAATGGAATTATTTGAACGACGGTTGGAAGTGAACCGAAGAATGGATCTGGAAGAGTATTATAAGTATAAAACGATTTTAGTTTTTGTTACTGGAAAGTAAACGAATTATTAATGATAAGTACATTCAAATTGCGAATTAGTCCCAGGTATATGCTATTCAAATCACAGCTGCTAGTGTTGCATGCAATTATACATGTATACCAAACAAGGAGGTGAACGTAAATGATAAACCAGAACATTTAAGCCAGAGTTTAATTATAGGAAGTCAATATAAAAACAAGGGCTGTTTGTAAAACATGCATGCCCCCCATATGGGCTGTCAGTTGTAGTGGCAGCCATTGTGTGAATACGGTTTTTGTAACTGTGACCTTGACCTTTGACCTAGTGACCTGAAATTCAATAGGGGTCATCTGCCAGTGATGATCAATGTACCTATGAAGTTTCATGATCCCTAGGCCTAATTATTCTTGAGTTATCATCAGGAAACCATTTTACTGTTTTGAGTCACTGTGACCTTGACCTTTGACCTTGTGACCTGAAAATTAATAGGGGTCATCTGCCAGTCATGATCAATGTACCTATGAAGTTTCATGATCCTAGGCGTAAGCATTCTTGAGTTATCATCCGGAAACCATCTTACTATTTCGAGTCACTTGCGACCTTGACCTATGACCTGGCGACTGAAAATCAATAGGGGTCATCTGCCATTCATGATCAATGTACCTATGAAGTTTCATGATCCTAGGCGTAAGCATTCTTGAGTTATCATCCGGAAACCATTTTACTATTTCGAGTCACTGTGACCTTGACCTTTGACCTAGTGACCTGAAAATCAATAGGGGTCATCTGCCAGTCATGATCAATCTACCTATGAAGTTTCATGATCCTAGGCGTAAGCATTCTTGAGTTATTATCCGGAAACCATTTTACTATTTCGAGTCACTGTGACCCTGACCTTTGACCTAGTGACTTGAATATCAATAGGGGTCATCTGCCAGTCATGATCAATATACCTATGAAGTTTCATGATCCTAGGCGTAAGCATTCTTGAGTTATCATCCGGAAACCATTTTACTATTTCGAGTCACTGTGACCTTGGCCTTTGACCTAGTGACCTGAAAATCAATAGGGGTCATCTGCCAGTCATGATCAATCTACCTATAAAGTTTCATGATCCTAGGCCTAAGCGTTCTTGAGTTTTTATCCGGAAACGATCTGCTGGACGGACGGACGGACCGACCGACAGACCGACATGAGCAAAACAATATACCCCCTCTTCTTCGAAGGGGGGCATAATAATTGACATTTTTTAATTAATTGTATTAAAAGGAGCGTTTATTTTTCAACATGTGAATATCGACAAATTACTGGTGCACCATTTACGTTCGCCCCCTTGCAGAGAAAGTTGTTTGATATATATTGTGTAACTATCAAGTCTAATATCCTCACTTACATACGCTTCTTAATTAAGAATCTAACAATCTTTAAACTGCGTAAATACATCTTTCATTGTGTTTGACGTAAATGGCGTACGTTTCACTTCAGTCTTTCCACCCATATGCGCCGCGAGTATGATCACGACGATCAGACAAACGCACGCGAAGGCAATCAGGCATTTCTCCACCGTCGTCAAGTTCCGTCGCCGACGGCAAGTGTCACAGTTGAAGATTGCGTCGTCGTCGTAATCAAGCATATCTTCCTCCGATCCTGCACAGGCTGTCGGCGAACGGAGCGTCCTGCATCTGCGAAGAAATATCAACCTGGTCTTAATGGCTGACTTCTGTCATATTGTATTGGCGTAGTATATGATATGAAAAGCGCAAAACCGATGAGCTGGCAACGCAAAAGAACGAAAATTGACATAACTGCCATTTTGGTGTGTTATTGTTGAAATGCTGTCAAAACCCTGTACTACGAAATGACGACCGAATTTTGATGTGTCTCATTTCGCCGCGGCTAGTATATTTGTAGCGAGTAAATTTCGAGTGTGGGCGCCTTTTAAACCATCAATACGCCATAACGAAACGGCAAAAAACGACCATTTTAATAGATGGCTTAGGTACTGTTTAAGACTTTAGTCGCAATACAACACAATTAAGTGGCTGTATTTAGAAGTAACTACATTTTACTCTATAGCCTACTTGTCAATCAATCAATTTATTAATGCGCTCAATACTTGGAGCAATAGGCTAATTGTCTTCAAAAATAATAAAAATAAATGCAAACATTTGTAATTCAGTGTGTTAAAGCAGTTTCTTTTCTATCCAACCTTCTTTTCTCATAGGCGTTTTGTTTCTGTACTTCCATAAGACTAAGGCTTAGCCGGCATCCATTAATTACGATTATATTAACTTAACCTTCAACATGTAGTTGAAAAATCTGATTACATCATTTATGTGATTTTTTTGTTTAGTTTTAATAGGGTTAATACTTAAAGATTAATAATAGCTAGTTTTAAACAGTTAAAACTAAAAAGTCTATAAATAAAAGTGGTAGAGATGAAATTTATTAGATTTAGAAATTTAATCCAGCTTTACAGGTAGTGATTTTTTTGAATACCAGACCTATAACATAAAAAGTCAATGTAAATTATTGTAGTACATTGTACTTGACGAAAATTGTAATTGTGCGTTATTTAAGAAATAGCACTCGGAGCAGGGAAGGATATCCTGCACTATTTTTTTTACAGTCAGCGCAAAAACGTTTAACGGACCGAAGTCGTTATTGTAAATTTCTTTTAGTAAAATACTAATCTAATGAAGGCAATTGAGATGTTGTTAGACCCATCACCAACACATGCAAGCGTTGTTAGTAAATATAATACTTATTTAACAAATATAAGCAAGTTATGATTATACATGTGCTAACATGGAAACTACGGTGCGGTAAATTATAGTTGAACTTCTTTTCTATTTTGCTAGTTTATTAAGTGAGCATAAAAATGCAAACAAGAAAAACTAAAGCAACCAACAATATACATTTATCAAAGCAAAATTGAAGTACACGTTGTTTTCGGTAATTTTGATAGAAACGCATATTATACGTCACGCCAGTTCTATTTCAGTATGAGCGGTAGCCCCTGGATTCAGGAAGCACAAAGTACAAACAAATCAGTCCTAGTAATTCTTTCGTTAATCAGCTGAAATTTCATTTTGTCTTCGAACTCTTATAAAAAGTTGTATGGAAAACTCTTCTGTCACCCACTGCGCAAAAGTGTTCTAATTTGACTAAAAGATGCGTCAAGACAATGTCAAATATGTGGAAAACCTTTTTATAGTCAACATTTATCGCACTTTTTGGCTGTCCCCAAAAACTAACACCTTAAAAGCTCTTGTGGCGTATCAGCTTTTGTCATCTCAAATTGTGAGTTTGGGTGTAAATAGCGCATGTTCCCAATGCAAAATGACAATCGAGTTGTGTTCAAGCGCATGTACCAAATGCAAAATGACAATCGAGTTGAGTTAATAGCGCATGTTCCAAATGCAAAATGACAATCGAGTTGTGTTAATAGCGCATGTTCCAAATGCAAAATGACAATCGAGTTGTGTTAATAGCGCATGTTCCAAATGCAAAATGACAATCGAGTTGTGTTAATAGCGCATGTTCCAAATGCAAAATGACAATCGAGTTGTGTTAATAGCGCATGTTCCCAATGCAAAATGACAATCGAGTTGTGTTCAAGCGCATGTTCCAAATGCAAAATGACAATCGAGTTGTGTTAATAGCGCATGTTCCAAATGCAAAATGACAATCGAGTTGTGTAAATAAGGCATGCTCCAAATGCAAAATGACAATCGAGTTGTGTTAATAGCGCATGTTCCAAATGCAAAATGACAATCGAGTTGTGTTAATAGCGCATGTTCCAAATGCAAAATGACAATCGAGTTGTGTTAATAGCGCATGTTCCAAATGCAAAATGACAATCGAGTTGTGTTAATAGCGCATGTTCCAAATGCAAAATGACAATCGAGTTGTGTTAATAGCGCATGTTCCAAATGCAAAATGACAATCGAGTTGTGTTAATAGCGCATGTTCCAAATGCAAAATGACAATCGAGTTGTGTTAATAGCGCATGTTCCAAATGCAAAATGACAATCGAGTTGTGTTAATAGCGCATGTTCCAAATGCAAAATGACAATCGAGTTGTGTTAATAGCGCATGTTCCAAATGCAAAATGACAATCGAGTTGTGTAAATAAGGCATGTTCCAAATGCAAAATGACAATCGAGTTGTTTTCATTCAGCACAAAAAGGCTGAATCATTATGGATATTGTTTCAGATTCGCAAATTTTCGTTGTAGTTATGATATTTGTGAGGAAACATTATTTTTAAATCACATGGATATTAAAACGTGGATTGAATTTAGGCGTCTGATCTTCCATAGCTTAATTGGATTGAGACTTAAACTTGATTGTTTTATCCACGTTATCTTGTGACTCATACACACAGACCAGACAGGTACTTCTAGTACAGCAGTCTTATGTTGCCGTGTGCACAATGAAATTAACTTAAATATATTATCGGTAAGATAAAAAGATTTATGTTTTAAGTTTCACAATGTAAGACGAGATAAAAGAGATATTTCTCTAAATCGATTGTTACTTAATGAAAAAAATTGAATGAACATTTCAAAAGCGCTGAATTGAACAGAACAGCCATGCGCGATTACAATATATCTACAGATAAAGTTTCGATGATAAAGAACAATTATGGCAGTTTTAAAGGGGCCTTTTCACGTTTTGGTAAATTGACAAAATTAACAAAAATGTTTCCGATTCACACATTTTAGTTGTAGTTATGATATTTGTGAGAAAACAGTAATACTGAACATGTACCATGCTCTAAAATATCCATGTTATGCAATTTTTGACGATTTAAAAACCTGAAAATTATAAAGCGTTGCAGCGCGAAACGATAAAATAATTCTGAGAGTTCTGTTGTTGTCGTTATATTTTGTGATAGTACGAGGATTTCTTATATAAAGTATAAAAATACATCACGCATTGTATGAGCACGGATGGCCGAGTGGGCTAAGCGTTAAGCTTTTACTCCAGGGGTCCATGGTTCGAGCCTAGATGAGGGTTACTTTTTTTCTTTCTTTTATTTCATTCTTGTTATTACACTGGAGCTTTTTAGATCAAATGTTTACATTTATCAAATTAAAGCATTTAATGAAAAACTTCAATACATGCAAAAATCTGTGAAAAGGTCTCTTTAAATCTTTCGTTGTCATTGTCCGATGTGCAACGTTCTTGTCTGATTTAGGGAGTGAAAACATCGCATGTAATCTTGACCAAGGCGTAAGTTTCTAATCGATTAACACCGGGATGAATCGATATAATTATTACATTTATCAATATAAAGCATGTAATGACAAACAAACATATTTGAAAAGGTCCCTTTAAAGTCAATCGGTAGTTAGAAACGTCAAAATCACATGGCAAAACATCATGTTATTTTAGTCTATTCCAGTTTTGGGAAAACAACAATTTAAAGTGACAGATACGAAAAGGCGTTGAGTGCATATATGTCAATTACGATCTTAAAGATGTAAAGTTTCAGAAACGAAAGCTTCAACAAGACATGATTATACATTGATGTAAGAAACAAAAGTTAAGATTTGAATCTTAAGTTTGATCTTAACATTGTCAATTTAAACTGTTGTTCATGTATGAACAATAAAAACTTATTTTGTCCTTAAACAAAGGTTACTTAACCTGTTATAAATAGTTTATACTAATAATTTCTATGAAAAATAATATTCAGATACGGGAGATGCGTCTTATTATTATGTTAAAATGAGTACAAGTTATCCACCACCCAAACATTCAAACAAAAAGAAGAACTTTTGTACCGCCCCTCCTGAAAATCCTGTACATAGTATTATAGGAAACATTTTGCAAATGCTTGATCAGCCCTCGAGCCGAGTCACTGTAGTCCGCCGACCCTTTGTCCTACAGACGTTCACATGAAAATGAAAAGAAAATGACACCGAAATGAAATAAATTTAACAAAAAAATCCCAAAACCTTAATAACATTGTATCATTAAAATAATCAACTTAATAAAACTGCTGAACATGCCAAAAATGACTACTAAAAACATGCAGGATATGACAAAATAAAAAGGCAACCCAACACATTAGCACAAATATCCAAAAAAGCGATCACATGATTTGATGAATAAAACTAAATATTTTTTATGAAAGGAAAACACACAATGAAACTATGCTAAGCATCATTGGATCCTTTATTTGAGCGCTTCTGTAACAGATATACCAACACTACCTTAAAATGCATGTATTGTATTATGGCATTTGCGATTTGCTTACGGTTTAATACAGTTCAAAAGGGTAATTATATCAAATTCTATACTTTTCGGAATATATTGCATTTATTTTCATTTTAATTGAATATTAAATGTTAAAAGCATGATCACTGCACGTGCATACAAAGTACTTTAACTGCTGTATGTGAATGTCAGGACATTTTGTCGAGCACAATTAATTATTATAGTTGAATTTACTTTTGTTTCCGTTGTATTAAATGGACTTGCAACGATGACCAAAGGAAGGCCAGTAGGACTAAGTCAAAACAGTTACTCAGCAAGTCAGCATGGACAGGATAGAGCGATCAAAACCACACCGATGCCAAGAAAAAAATGAGTCGCGTTCTGAGAAACTGGGTCAGTGCATGTCCGTAAAGTGTCATCCCAGATTAGCCTGTGCAGTCCGCACAGGCTAATCAGGGACGACACTTTCCGCAGGTATGGTATTTCTAGTTTTGAGGAAGTCCCTCCTTACCGAAAATCAAGTTTAGGCGGAAAGTGTTGTCCCTGATTACCCTGTGCTTACTGTATGGGCTAATCAGGGACGACACTTTACGCACATGCATTATGCCCAGTTTTCTCAGAATGCGACTCAAATGTGTCTCGCACTACATCATTGAGCCACCCTCAATACAACATGTTATTGAACAGACGCCAGACACAAATTGATTTTACTTCATAGAGTCGCTCTGTTTTGTGTCCAACAATGCAATTACTCAAGATATACACCTTCTTCGACGAGTTTCCAACTTGTTTTGTTTTGTTCGCGACCCCCGGTAGAACACGATGTAGAACAACGCAAGCCACATACATTTACTTTTGTATATTGAGTCGCGTTCTGAGAAAACTGGGCATAATGCATGTGCGTAAAGTTTCGTCCCAGATTAGCCTATACAGTCCGCACAGGCTAATCAGGGACGACACTTTTCGCTTTTATGAAATTTTTCGTTAAAATGAAATATCTTCTAAGCAAAAATCCAGTTTAGGCCAGTCCTGTGTGGACTGCACAGGCTAATCTCGGATGACACTTTACGCACATGCACGAAGCCCCGTTTTTTCAGACCGCGACTCTATTGAACACTGTTTCGCCATACAAAATAATATTTTGCAATACGTTCAGGGAGTTATATTTGTCACACAAAAGGTATGTAGTTGTACACTTGTTTTATTGTAACCATATACTCATATATGTACTGCTATAACGCTATAGTTTTTGTATATTGTTTGTTACAACATATGCATATGAATTTTTGTAAAATCAATCAAAATGTTTTTAAATACAGTATATCTTCGTTGTCCCAATATTCTTCAAACCATCAAACCTACACAAACGGTTATTATATTAACGTAATACGTGGATACCATAAAAAATAAAGCGATACATTTATTGTTAAACTGACTTTAAGTACTGAATCGCTAACGTGATATCTGCATCACAATTATTCCAATCAAATGCTTTTCATTAGAAATTTATGTTGGATGTTCAGACTTAATTACACGGTGCAATGTCTATTTATTGAACATTGCGATAATAATCAAACAGCACGTGACGTGCGTCACTTATTTATCATCTAATGAACGTGAATTTTGTAACATTACGTTTAATTGTCACAAATATGGAATTTCATCCCACGAAATGATAATGTAAAATAATATCAACAAATGCTTCGCTTGTTGTCAAAGAAACAAATTAGTGCATGTTTTGTGAGAATTACAGAAGCATTAAACAGTGATACACCGAAATGTATCTGAACAATTGACATGTAATTTTACCCAATATAATGATTATTTAATAGCTGTGACATTTATTTGAATAAAAACTTTTCGGTCGATGTATTTTGTACATTAACAAATTGCTAAAGTTAATGTCACAATGTAATTGAGAAAAAAAACAACAACAACACGTATGTACAGTACCTGTTGCGTTTGGTCAATTGAATACATTTGCCTGGATACCGCTTATTGAACACATGAAATACCTTTAAAAATACACACACTGCGCACGGCTTATTAGACGTATCACCTTACAATGGTTTCTTCAAGAAACATCCTGAAGTTATGAGAACGACACTAACAAACTACACTGTAGTCCATTTTATAAGCCCACTCACATCTATAGAAACGTCAAAATAGCTTCCAACAAACCTTTTTCGTAACATACATCTTGTTCATCCTTATTGATTACATTAAACGGATTTCTACTCACGCATGGCCACAAAGAAATCTGTCCCGAAACTAAATGTCTAATTCGCGTACCAATATCGCTAACGTTTCAGGAACACATAAGACAAATTTGCGAGGAGTAATCTGATAAGGGCCTTTTTATTCGCGCCGACAAATGTTATCATGTACGCGTGCAATTGAATTGATTGAATATTTATTTCAAGAGACAGAAACAGCGAATGATTCAGCCGCTCGTTTGATTTCCGAGGTGGCACATACATATTTATTTTTGACTTTACGAGCATGTATAACATAAAGTTAACATTTAAATAATTAAAAGCGCCTGGGCTTATGCGTACGTGTAAACATGCACTAAGAAAAAATGTCGGCTGGAACAACACCTACAGTCAGTTGAGTGATGAATATTAGTGACTTTTTGCTGCGTTTGTATATAAAATAACTGTATGCTGTTTGCATAAAGATTGCATTTGTAAATGTGTAATTTTCAGAAATATGTCAGGTATTTTAAGTTATTTTTTATATTAGTGTCTTAAATGTAATATAGCTAAAACATAATTTTATTATAAGTTTGTATTTTCAATTTTGCAACACTTGCAATCATACGAATAACGAAAAGCACGAACTATTTAGTGTTTTTTAAAAGAACTTTTTAATAGCTGACGGTTATAATTTGGAAACTGAATTCGGTCGAACAATTGTACTTTATTATTTTTATATTTCATTATATTTTATTATATACGCACTTGCTTTAGTATACACATTGGATCTTTAGTGAACAATTTTATATAGATGACATGTTTTATTGCAGATGTTTCATTCCAGACACATGGGAATTGTAAGAGTGAAGCAACATCTACTAATCAAATAAAATGTTCAAACAATTACGCATTACAAGTGATGCATTGTCTTCATGTATTTACCTCCTGCGAAAAGAAAGACATATTACTCCAAAGTTAGAAGTAAAGATCGTTTCGGGAAATAGCGCGCACATTTTGCGGTGATTTGTGGTGATTTTTATTGACATGAAACGCGGTGATAACGCCATACGCGCATTTTAACTTAATCGAAAGGGAATTGAATTCCATTTGAAAATGCATTTTTAACGCTTTTGCTAGACGCAATTCAATTTAATAACGTTTTACGACGGATGGTGAACAACGATAAGATCGCACAAACTATAAAAGCTCCGATTCAAACAACACACGACATCGAATTAGGGTGTATTGAAATGAGTCGTGTTCTTAGAAAACTGGGCTTAATGCCTGTGCGTAAAGTGTCGTCCCAGATAAGCCTGTGCAATCCGCACAGGCTAATCCCGGACGACACTTTCCGTTTTTATGATATTTTTAGTTTCAAGAAAGTCCCTCCTTACCGAAAATCAAGTTACGGCGGAAAGTGTCGTCCCTGATTAGCCTGTGCGGACTGCACAGGCTAGTCTTGGTCGACACTTTACGCACATGCATTATGCCCAAGTTTCTAAGAACGCGACTCAAATGTCGTTCAACGCAGAATTACATGAACATTTCGCAGTATCGTTTTAAATGTCAACTCGTTTGAGATTTCATTTTAAACGCATTCGCAACATAGTAACGAAATGTTTGAACATTAAGCCCGATGTTGATGGCGAAATAACTAATAATCAATTTTAATAGTTTCTTTTACTAAAAGTGAGCACACATTCCAATATAAGTGACCTTTTGTTAACAGGCTCGTACTGCAACTCAAACTACATGAGCCGTGGTCTGTGAAAATGGGGTTTAATGCAAGTGCGATAGGTTTCGTCGCAGACACTTTACGCACGTTCATTAAACCCTATTTCCACAGAGCACGACCCAAATACGAGCAATTTACCATTTCATGTTAAAACATACGACGAAGCCAAAGTCTGTTTAATACCCTAGCCTACGGCGAACAAAACAGAAAAGAGGGCAATAACAAATCCCTGGGGTTCAGTCCACTCAATCGTATGGAACCTTTAGCAAAAGCTTTTTGCCAACTATGGCAAGTACATAAATCATGTTACATATATAACATATTGATCTTGATGCAGAAACACTAGATTTGGTATGGGCTATTACAACTTCTTCTTGTTAAGAACCTTAGATACATGTGCCTAACGAGTGTGTAGAAACACTTCATGAGGGGTATCCTTGTTAACAACCGCTAGTCTTTTTTACGCATCAATTGAACAATTGCCTATATAATAAACCATTTAAATATAGAACTAATATAAATGTCCCCATTAATGTCCCGAAACGGGATTAACATTGTATTAACAGGAGAGATATCAGGGTGCAGGATTATCATTGTATTAACAGGCGAGATATCAGAGTGCAGGATTAACATTGTATTAACAGGAGAGATATCAGAGTGCAGGATTAACATTGTATTAACAGGAGAGATATCAGAGTTCAGGATTAACATTGTATTAACATAAGAGATATCAGGGTGCAGGATTAACATTGTATTAACATAAGAGATATCAGGGTGCAGGATTAACATTGTATTAACATGAGAGATATCAGAGTGCAGGATTAACATTGTATTAACAGGAGAGATATCAGAGTGCAGGATTAACATTGTTTTAACAGGAGAGATATCAGAGTTCAGGATTAACATTATATTAACAGGAGAGATATCAGAGTGCAGGACTAACATTGTATTAACAGGAGAGATATCAGGGTGCAGGATTAACATTGTATTAACAGGAGATATATCAGAGTGCAGGATTAACATTGTATTAACAGGCGAGATATCAGAGTGCAGGATTAACATTGTATTAACAGGAAAGATATCAGAGTGCAGGATTAACATTGTATTAACAGGCGAGATATCAGAGTGCAGGATTAACATTGTATTAACAGGAGATAAATAAGAGTGCAGGATTAACATTGTATTAACAGGCGAGATATCAGAGAGCAGGATTAACATTGTATTAACAGGAAAGATATCAGAGTGCAGGATTAACATTGTATTAACAGGAAAGATATCAGAGTGCAGGATTAACATTGTATTAACAGGAAAGATATCAGAATGCAGGATTAACATTGTATTAACAGGCGAGATATCAGAGTGCAGGATTAACATTGTATTAACAGGCGAGATATCAGAGTGCAGGATTAACATTGTATTAACAGGCGAGATATCAGAGTGCAGGATTAACATTGTATTAACAGGAAAGATATCAGAGTGCAGGATAAACATTGTATTAACAGGCGAGATATCAGAGTGCAGGATTAACATTGTATTAACAGGCGAGATATCAGAGTGCAGGATTAACATTGTATTAACAGGCGAGATATCAGAGTGCAGGATTAACATTGTATTAACAGGAAAGATATCAGAATGCAGGATTAACACTGTATTAACAGGAAAGATATCAGAGTGCAGGATTAACATTGTATTAACAGGAAAGATATCAGAGTGCAGGATTAACATTATATTAACAGGAGATATATCAGAGTGCAGGATTAACATTGTATTAACAGGAGAGATATCAGAGTGCAGGATTAACATTGTATTAACAGGAAAGATATCAGAGTGCAGGATTAACATTGTATTAACAGGAGATATATCAGAGTGCAGGATTAACATTGTATTAACAGGAGAAATATCAGGGTGCAAGATTAATATTGTATAAACAGGAGAGATATCAGAGTGCAGGACTAACATTGTATTAACAGGAGAGATATCAGGGTGCAGGATTAACATTGTATAAACAGGAAAGATATCAGGGTGCAGGATTAACATTGTATTAACAGGACAGATATCAGAGTGCAGGATTAACATTGTATTAACAGGCGAGATATCAGAGTGCAGGATTAACATTGTATTAACAGGAAAGATATCAGAGTGCAGGATTAACATTGTATTAACAGGCGAGATATCAGAGTGCAGGATTAACATTGTATTAACAGGAAAGATATCAGAGTGCAGGATTAACATTGTATTAACAGGCGAGATATCAGAGTGCAGGATTAACATTGTATTAACAGGCGAGATATCAGGGTGCAGGATTAACATTGTATTAACAGGCGAGATATCAGAGTGCAGGATTAACATTGTATTAACAGGACAGATATCAGAGTGCATGATTAACATTGTATTATTAGGAAAGATATCAGAGTGCAGGATTAACATTGTATTAACAGGAAAGATATCAGAGTGCAGGATTAACATTGTATTAACATGAGATATATCAGAGTGCAGGATTAACATTGTATTAACAGGAGAGATATCAGAGTGCAGGATTAACATTGTATTAACAGGCGAGATATCAGAGTGCAGGATTAACATTGTATTAACAGGAGATATATCAGAGTGCAGGATTAACATTGTATTAACAGGAGAGATATCAGGGTGCAGGATTAACATTGTATAAACAGGAGAGATATCAGAGTGCAGGACTAACATTGTATTAACAGGCGAGATATTTGCAAAAATAAAGTTCTCAACGGTGTATTTACATTCTGGCCAACCCGTGTGTACACCCCCGGAAAACCCCTTTGATTCTGCACCCTGGTACAGGGAGTCTTTGGGACGTGTATGAAAAGGTATTGTCAATATGATGAGGATTGAAAAACCTTATGCTCAGTGTTGCCCCACAAAGTTGCCTGTGACGTCAGTTTGTTTTGTGTAAGTGCGTGAAGTTAATTATGCTCCGATTTAAAGTTTGAAAGCTGTGCTAGTATATTTATAATACTGAGTTGAAAAAATAAAACTCTTGCTACGGGTAAGAGTGCGAAGTGCATGCGCAAAGAAGGCAACCAAGTTTCATATATACATATACCCAAGAAAAGTGTTCAATATCAATAGTAACACGAGTTGCATTTTGTCAAAATCAAGTAGAAAATAAGATATATACACAGCTTTCATAATAATAAACAGAGACAAAAAATGACGACATGGCCACACTGATAATTGTTAAACAGAATAAGAGAGAAATGCTTAATTACAATAAAACTACCACAACATGGCGACAAACATCTTGTTTGGATGTGCTTAACATTATGTGATATATTATCCAGGGTGATTTCATTAATTTCTTCATTTTTATGGAAAATCAAAGTGTTGTTTGTTTCCCTTGATTTAAGACAAAAACCATCGATTAAACAATAGGAACTGATTAATTTTCATCATGAATAACGTTAAAGCATTATAGATGTTGCATTGATAATTTATTGATACAATAAAACAGCATTTCAAAGAACTAATATGAATAGTGTGTCAATGAACGCAATTCTGAACAGTGCGTTTGTCTTTTTTTATAATTGGAAACAGCCGCGTTTCTAAGTAAATAAAGCTATTAATTGTAATACATGAGATGACAAGTATGAAAGTAACTGCTTGTAACATATGATCAGCCGCGTAATGCGAAAATGGGTCTTATGTCACATGCGGCCATGGTAGGCATGTGGAATGATAATTATTTTCGCACAACGCGTTGCATATAATGCAAACACGCGTGCTGATATGTCAATGTCCCTCATGTATTGCGAAGAGCAGCTATTATAGTATATGTAGTTTTAATATTTTGTTCGATCAAATGCGCATAACCTATATTATATATATCGAAAGTATAGAACGTGTGCATTCCACATGAATCAATATTACAAGAACATATATCTCTGTATCTATATAATAACATACGTACTAATACTATGTAGTGCAATAATAAACCCACAAACAACGACTTATATAAATACTTAAATACATTTTTCTGAAAAATCAATCAATATTTGTTTATTTTTTCAGTACACATTATTTGACAGTATGTAAAGCGTATTTCCAAGAGGGAAATACAAAGGGAGTTTACTGATCAGTAAACGCAGGAGTTCTCTTGCGGAACTTTGCCAGTTTGTGTTTCCCAAGAAAATGCCTACTTAGACGAAATTTCCGTAGTTTTTGTCGGCGGAGGCGTACCTCTTTAAAACATGCATTATTAAACATTGAACAGAAGATCATATGTTTCGTTCAAACTTTTCTTCGTTGAAATGCTAAGAAATGTTAGAAGAGGATCCGTTTGGCCCGTTTTGTCCAGGGACCTATACATTTGTTTGTATAGGTCCCTGTTATGTCCTTTTAATTTTGATATGTCCAATAGTAATTTCATTCAACGCATATTATACTTATTTACAATAATACTAATAATACAAATAATACTAATAAAAATAATAATAATAATAAATAATAATAATAATAATAATAATAATAATAATAATAAAAATAATAATAATAATAAAAATAATAAATAATAATATTTTTATTATTCTAACAATAATAATGTTAATAATGTTAATAATGTTAATTATGTTAATAATAATAAAAATAAAAATAATAATAATTATAATAATAATAATAATAATAATAATAATAATAATAACGAAAATAAGGTTCTTAATTTCGAATATAATGTCCTTTACACTTGCCAGCCTTTTAGTAAAATGATTATGGAATGTCCTAACAAACGGAAAGTTCATCATCTCAATCTCGGACCAATCTCTGCGAGCACAAGCGTGTATGATTTCATTAGGAAACAATTGCGATAGAGCCAACAAAGCGACACTCTTGCATGAATTGATTTAGCGGCATCAAGAGCGATTAAAGAGTAAGACGATGGCGTCTTCGGTAACCATACCAGACGCGTGGTTCACGGCTAAAGTTTATTTCATGCAAATATTGTTTTACTGACGATATACTTGTAAGAGTACATATGTCTTTTTTTACAGGCATAATATACAGGTCCACAGTCATTAATATTATGAATATATCCTCCTGTATAAATAATACGAATAATTTGGTTTTAAATTTTGCTGTAAGTATTTTCCTTTCGATCGATGATAAGCATTTTTTTCGTACGTTGTGTGCCTTTACTGAAACATTCCTCTTTGACTACACATACACAATTCAAAGAGATCATATATTTATGTTGTCATAGACTGTCATCATGGTCGATGTCCGCAACTTTTTGTAGCTTTTATTGGCTAGAATATTAAGTATGTCATAGAAAAGAGTCAATCCTGATATTGGATTAAAGGTCAGAGATCTTGACCTCATCCTTATGAATCTTTTCGCGTTCAAGGGCTCGTATGGTTAAATAAAGAAACACATCAGAATCAATCCCAAAAATTCTCAGTGGGGTGAATAAATTGAGTGCCATTCGAAGCGGAATACTGATAAGACTTTTTTTCTTCACTTACCATAACACATTCACCCGGTACTCATCATGGATAAATCTGGTAAAGATGTATTTTCCTAAAACTGTGATACATTTACTATAAGCATGTATAGCATTATGCTCCACATAAAACGAGACTGAATAAAATGTGTTTTTCTGTAATTTGATCAATTTATCATTCATGTACGATTCATCTTTGGTGATGAAACCGTTTCCTTTCGATATTTACCTAACTTTATGAAAACGTGTGTATGGCTCATTTTGAAACCAAAGCAAGACACAAAACGACGAATTGATATTATCTTAAGATTTTTAATCAAATACGAGCTAGAAATTACAGAGTTATGGTCTTTGATATTTTATAAATAGTTCCTCGCCGTCTAAGTGATAAATTAATGAAGACATCTCATCTTTTGGTTTGGAAGTTACTTACCTTTATGTAAGCCCTGCCATTTTCGTTTAATGGTTCGCTCTCTTCGATGCAAGCCGTCCTGAAAATATAAACCGACAATCATGTACGTTTTGTTGCTTTACATTTTTTCAGTACGTAGTTTTGCAACGGAATCAACGGCTTATAAGTATTGATGTTGTTAAGTAAAACCGACAAAATATAAAATAACAAAATATTTTACGTTGCGTAAAAAACTTAGAAAAACGAATGCCAGCCAGCCGGACAGTGCAACATCTATATGCCATCCCTACCGGGAGCATAAAGATAATTAAGCCAAAATACATGACATATTTAAGCAAACGCGCACTTCGAACAAGATCAACATTTAAATCCCAGAAACCTTTCAAAAGGCAGAAAATGTCGTGTCATAAATATTAATTTGCATGCTCAGGGAAATAAAGGTTCCTCCAATAGCGGAAACTAACTGATTACTGGGATGCTCGAGCGGAAATAATTCTAGATTAAGGTTCCTAAGAAACTTCTGTTTTTGTCAGAATCGCAAATTAGGCGAATTAATGGAGAGATAGCCGTCTAACTAAATCTCGCGAGACGCGTTCGGTCAATTCGTTCCGAATATACACATGATAACTGGTGGAACATAGATGAGAAGCATGGTTAATGACCAAGTTTCGCTATTTGTCATACCTAAGTGGGTTGGTGTTATAAACGTATACTAAAGAACTACTTTAACGAAGACTTTACACATTTAAAAATATATTTCACAATTTCATAAACATGTGAATTCATGATGTATATACTTATATGGTCTTTGTAATTTGCAAAAACTATTTCACAATCCATTAAAAATGATTTGTGGATCCCCTCTCGCTCTCTCTCTACCTAACTGTATCATTAGTCGCAAAACGCTGAAAAATGACAAGAATATATTTAACAATATTCCACACGAATACAAAGAAATAGCTAACAAAAGTAATTTCAATAAGTTATCCGTTTGAACATGTAACATGAAAAAGTTGTCAACAGCGAAAATGCAGGAACATGATTTATCGCCCAATCATTTCAAGAGAAAATATGTCTTTTCATCAGGACATCACACTGAATGTGTTCAGCATAGTGCAATATTCTAGTAGTCCTTGTAAAGGTGATCGGAAACGGATTAAATATATATACTGGGTTTACTCCAAAAGCACTCAATAAGTACATGATCTGTATATTTTATAAATGGGGAACAATAAGAACTGCATTGTGGCAATGCGCTTGTTGGTGTCAACATGTTTTGGTGTTCATCACTGTTGAAAATTACAGTTTCAAAAGCGAGAATACAACTAGAACATAAATTGCATCACCAGATACCTATAACCATGGTCATCATCAAGCAAATAAGTCAGTTCAGAAATGTGGATCGGTAGAAAAAAGTATAAATAACATTCATATGTAATGTAAAAAAACTGAACCGACCGAAAAATAACAAGCAGATGGATTCAAAACCAAACGCGAACAACTTGTCTAAAATTTCTTGTATAGGTTCAAATATCACAGTTGAAGATGAGCATGTGGACGTATTCCGAAACAAATAATTGTGTATTTCCATGTGTTTATATTAAGAATAGCACAATGTTATGTTGCATAAATCCATTATCAATGTTCAGTGGTTGCTATCGAGGCATTTATGCAATTCTACAAAATGCGAAACGAAGTCCTTCCACATACAAACGGTCGTTTATCCATTTTCCATTATTTTGATTCACGTGTCATAACAATTTATTAAAATTGTTTAATGTGGCACAATATATAATCACTAGGCAGACGATGGCTTCTCCATTTCAGTTAACAAAATTTCCCTTCAGCTGACTCATATTCAGATGCAAACTGTTTTAAAAACTAAATCGGTGAACAATTATGGAACACTACTAATTTGGCTAAGTGACTGAATTTGCATGACCGAACTGGTAAAATACATTTAATTCTCTTTTGAGGAACGCTTTCAATAATGGGAAACGTGGTTGAAAGATGCATTAGCAATCATCGATAAGAGCTTAAATATATGCCATTGTCACGCGAAATACCTTAAGGGACGAATGCGTCTGGAGTTCGGAAGAAACATTTCGGCAACTATATAATTGTTTGTTTTTAAAGTTTATAGAAGCATGTACTTTTCTCTAAATTGTTGTTAAAATAAAATTTATGTGAAAAAGCAATGGTGTGCCGTAGCTACAATTATTCACAATGTATCCTATATATTAATTTGTTTGTTCTTAAAGCAAATAATTTTGGATAAGAAACATTATTACCCAATTGGTGTAGTACTTACTTAAGCGAAGTCCGCTATGTACTACACAATTTACTGAATTTATATTAATATGAGTATAATAGTGTATTAAAATGACTGACAATAATAAGTATTGCGTAAATAATGACACGATGATTTTTGAAACAAGCCAACACATTTAAGGGTGATATTTTAAAAATATCATTAAATATAAACACAATTTATACTCATAAAGTCAAACAATCGATGATCGATAATACGATTAATATTAAACCAACGTATTTTGCTAAAATTTCTTCATATGACGCAGAAAAAATGACACCAGATAAAAACGCGACAGAAGCAAACATATACGCAACAAATGATTTAAAGGAAAAATTCAAATAGGTGTACGATTTTCTGTGGTATTGTTGCTAACGAGATCGCTAATGGCTTCCGTTTCTTACTATCATTTGTCAGAACATAAGTGTTGAGATCAGTGTTGATAAAACGTGACTCTTGCATCACTTTAAGTGACACGTTGAACTGATCTATGGAATAATGGCACTTTCTGTGAGAATCCGACTTTTATGCACACGGAATAAAAACGACATTGCAAGTTTGGACAACCTTTCGGTTCTAAAATATTATTTCCTATTAATGGCAATAAATCCAACGACATCATTAGGAGAGACGTTCGTGTAACTGTTACTTAAGTCAAGTTTGTACCAGTTACCTGAAATAAGTTGGGGTCAACGCAGTTGAATATATAATTCAAGGAATGAAATCTTTTAATCAATCATGATACACTTCGGACGTCATCTACAGTGAATATCAGACAACGCGATTGAAATTTGAAATAGTGCGCTAAAAATAAGAAACTTTTTTGTGACTTAATTATATTTCGTGAAATGCTGTGTAATTAACTGATTGAAATCTTGCTAATGAAAGATTCTTTAATAGCCATACATATAATTATTCAGGTTTATTGCCAATTGAATCAAACATTTATCAAAACCTCAAACACATATCCTCAGATAGCATAACCATTTTGAGAGGAAATTAAGGCACTGATATTTAATTAATGGCGTGAAGAACGACCATGAAAAATGAACCATGGAATAGTTCCATACGTTTTGAAATCACAAGTTAACACTAGATACGACAATTTCATTACTGAAATAACCATCGATGTATTTTTTTGTAAAGAAAACATTTTAATGTCAGTTTTATGACCTCGTTTCCCCAAAATGCAGCTTTCTGTCTTGTTCACTGACCAGATATAATAGTCAAGTTATGTAATGGTCAACATATGAGAATAACAAATCATTTGGTTATGACTGTGAAATTTTGAAAGAAGATTGATTATTCTTATGCATTGCACTCCTCCTCATTTAGACATATCTACTCCTTAAGTTTGAAGTTGATAACTCAAAAGATTTGCCAGTTAAGCTTCAAACAAAATAAAATTATACAAACTTTATGCAAGAAATATCTTAGAAAGTAAGAAAGCTGTAAGAACTTACGGTAGCGAAGACAACGCGTTAGTAGCATTAGTATATAGAGTTACTTCTTATCGTGTTATCAAACCTGTTTCAAATATACATGTTTTACATGTTTATATTAATTTCGGGTGCTAGAAGAAATGCTAAATATTTAGAAAATTTTAATGACAAGATGCATAACTAAGCAAACATATTTTATGGCGATGTGTATAAATGTAACACCAATATTAAACTATGTGGCCTCCTCAGACTGTTTGGCAATCGGTCACTAGCAATTAATAAAATACCTCGTTCTATAATGAGGTTCTAGCTGATGCAACTGTCTTTTCTTTTGCATAATATTTGTTATTACATGTTGTTCCCTATCAAATAACGACAAATGGACACAAATATTATAGAACAGATGCATAGATGGTACGTCCAGATATACTTTTTTTGTCATACCACATTAAGAACATGAACTTTCGTGATTGTGTCGCAGAACTACACACACGAAAATCATTTGCCTTTTCTTTGTATGGGCATACCGGGAAACACGATGCAATTATTGTTATTGTCTCTATATTAACGCCTTTTTGACGATTAATTAGATACATACGTTTAACAAGTAGATGAATATGTCATTGGCAAATCCTTTCGCTCAGAAATATTGGCCGAACATTATAATATAAACTCTAAAGTACACCAGACGAGCAGAGGTGACCCTTAATCTTGTAAATCAGTATTTTCGTTCAATACATGTTTGGATGTTTTAGACGTCTTGGATGATAAAATAACAACACACCTGCTAGTATTGTTGCATAAACAAAGCCAGATATAACGCATGATTAGGTTTTCAAGACATCATACAAAAAGCAATTAATCAATCTGATTTTGCCATATCTTGTATTATGTCTTTATCACATTAATTTGTCCTTCATAAACATTGTTATAAACGGTAGCGACAACGAAATCGGGTTGATGGTCACATATGCAAGGGATTGCACGGGTGATCAATCCAGTGTTCAACAAATGTCTATACGAGTGGTTCGAAAATTTGTCATCAAGACACTTATTAAAATTGGATCACATAAGTCGACATTGCTGATGAAATGAATGACAAACGCAATCAGATGGCATTCTCTCCAAACGGTACATAAGTACTATCAAAAGGTCTTCAAATGGTAAATGGGTGTTTGTCATTTTGTATTGCCACAACGTTTGAAAATTTGCAAAAGTCCATTAAGTTTCCAAATTGCCACTACGTTTGAAAACTGGTACAAGTCCATTACGTTTTCACATTGCCATTACGTTTGAAAACTGGTATAAGTCCATTACGTTTCCACATTGCCACTACGTTTGATAACTGGTACGTTTGATAACTGGTCCATTACGTTTCCACATTGTCATTGCGTTTAAAAACTGATATAAGTCCATTACGTTTCCACATTGCCACTACGTTTGCAAACTGGTATAAGTCCATTACGTTTCCACATTGCCATTACGTTTGCAAACTGGTATATGTCCATTACGTTTGCAAACTGGTATAAGTCCATTACGTTTCCTCATTGCCACTACGTTTGATAACTGGTATAAGTCCATTACGTTTTCGCGTGTTCGACCAAAACTGAAGCATTATGGTTCACAGCAAATTTGGAAATCATTTCAGTTGAATGTGTGTTTATTTGGCTTTATACAAAAACAATAAAACCAGAAATAAGTCTTCACCAATCAAACTATTTTAATTGATATGCTCTCTGTATGTTGCGATATTATATAATGATTATTATAAAACTAAAATTTGGAAATCGATCAAATATATTTTACCCAGCGAACAACTTTTTATTCTAAACATATGGAATTGTTAAAATATGAAAACATGGAATAAACATCTATAACGAAGGCTCAATAAATATCGCCTTAAACAAAGCCCGTCACTCGCAACGCTCTGAGGATGTGTTTGTATGATTAGCCATTTGTTATATGTTAAGAGCTTTTAAGAAATAGTAACAAAATACCATTATATCAACAAATAACCCTTAAGGAACATATACATTTGCAGATTTATATTTGATGTATAACGGCTAAATACATTACGGTTGGCTGAATATATATTTACATTAAATAAAACATTTGTTATTTGACGATTAAAAAACGTACACACTATACTCAGTCAATCACCGATTAAACTCACAAAAAATACGTATTAATCGTTATTCCAGTTTATGAAAGATGAACCATTGATACGGTACGTGGTTCTCAAACAATACAAGAGTCAATGGTCACTTCGAAAACCTGACGTTTAACTGTTTGACATAAATCTTGGAGATAATCCTTAAATAGAGAACTTGTCCTAAGTTCGTTCATCTGTCTTTATTTGAATTAAACACTCATTTGGAATGCTGTTATAATTACGGTTCACTTATACATACTTGTAATTGATTATTCTTTAGTAGAATCAAATATACTTGTTTTCAAATGTGTAATTATTATCATTTAAGTTTGAACTTATTGGCACAAAAAACATGGCAATAAATAGGTGCATAACGTAAATACTCTTTATTCATTCGCACGAGTCGCGTTGGCTAAAGCATACTACTTCGGCTGGCACACTTAAGACTTTTCTACTGCTAGCCACACAGAGAATAAGGCCGTTGCCATACAAATTACTCGTGTATCTATCTTTTCAGAGCTGAAACCTAATTTATCGCACAATTGACAACACAATACGCTGGACAGTGCCTTCGGGATGAGACAGGGACATGATGGATTGCGGATCCAATTCAGATGTACAAATGTAAATCAGGATTCTGTTTACAAGATAATAGATGTGTCGATTAGATATCGGCGGGGGGGGGGGGAATGAAGTCAATACCAACAAGAAATGGTACGGCACTATATATTACATATAAATGTTTGTTGCATGTTTGTTGTTTTTCTGAGAAATGTTGAAGGGCAAGAAGTTTTAAAAGAACATCTCAAAATTTGGAATCGCTCTAATTCAAGCTCACTTTTTTCAACTTCCGAAATTATATTTAAGTTTGCACAGTACATAGTATTTACATTTTTGCTCGTAAATACAGTTTTAACGATCATTTTACGATTTCCTTTAAACAATTAAATGACTGCCATGCACAAATTATATTTGAAAATGCAGTCACATATATTTGCACTAGTAAAAAATACGATAAAAAGGTAAATGTACACGTGACCGAAGTTTATTATATATATTTATATATGTAATATTTTGAAAAAAAAACCAGCACAATATCATACAGGATTAGAAGAATTGAAAGAAACCTTCATCGAAATTATTGGAATTATTTTATCCAGCGGTGTAAGACATGAAACGGGAATAAATGTCGTACTTATGGGCACAGAGATGTCGAGGTCATAATTAACATAACCTTCACTATATCAAATGTGATAGAATCATTAATACGTTTTCCGAAGGACTCCGATTCTCTTAAAAATTCCTTGTTGTAGATAAAGCTAATACAAAATATCTTGACATACAGGTACGGCAATCAATATTTGGCGTAAAAGGCTAAACATGAACAGAACATGCAGGGTTTCGATATCTTACTTTTGAGTGGAGTTAGGTTTATGGCATTGCTTACACAAATATGATCTGAATAATCTTGATAAAATTAATTTTTTATTAGTTATTGCTTATTATTTTATATTTCTATATTGATGTATAATATTCTTTTTCAAAATTACATGTTAGGCTTAACGTTATTCATAACTTTTTAACGCGAATTGTCTGATGTTGAATAAATGTTCAGCAGAAGCGATTAATCAAATTATCAGATTTATAGCATTCTCATAATGAAAACCATCGCCACTAAAACTTGACAGAGTAGAAGCATGTCACATATAGGCGACCTCAATAATGATTTTGTAGAACGTGGCGTCTCATCAGGATCCAAACTGTTTGCTATTGTAATAGTATTCTTTGAAAAAAATCGAAGAAAATGCTAATTTTAGAAATTCAGCAGACGACATTTCAGCAGACGACAATTTCCCAGCATGCAAAGGGTTAAGCCTGTTTATTGTTACGTTAGCGTAAACTAGTGCACTGATAGACTCCATACTGTGATATATCGGCTGAACGCTCTACCAAACAGCGTTTACATGTCATGTCGTTCCAAATACTTTCATAAAATGCGTAATTTAGAATTACACCATGATGTCAAATTGATTCCAGCAATAAACGATTGTTTAGTATTAACGTTTTGCATGTTTCTGAAGAGATTTTAATTGAAACGGCACTCATTCAAAACATGCGTTGACACAGTAACATGTTTCCTGTTTATTATTCATAAATGCCCTAGTTTTCATAAGTTTTATCGCCACAACTCTGATTCTTTAGTAGGAATAAATATAATGTTTGCCGGTCGACTCGTCAATCAAGACGTCACGAGAACCGGCGCTTATTTTATGAAAATAAAAACGTTTCTGGCTGTTTGTTATCAAATCGTTTGACTTGTTGAATCTGATTCTTCCCCTCCCCTCTGGTTTTGTACTTCTGTTTTAAGACGTTTGCTGTGTTATTCATGAAGTCATGGGCCCTTGCGCTCATATTTGTGAGATAAGATTTCAAAATACTTTTTTGGATTGTATTTTAATAAAAAGGTTGATACGTGTTGTTTTTTGCAATTAACAGTTTATGCTCTATGTGATCAAATACAATTATTTCAAGTATATATAAGGTGAGGATTAAAAAAGTGATTTATAATAAGCTATCGCTTGCAATATTACATGGTTGCTTCATACGACGAAACAGCCTACATCCAATTATGTATCATGCTTTGTCTCAATGAACTTAACGAACAATCAACTCAGAAATAAAATGCACTTGCTAAACATATTTACAATCATCATGGCAACGTTCATCAATATTTATTTCAATCGAAATATTTTGGTGCAATTACGACTGCATTTGGTCTTTCATGCTAGTCGAGACTTATAGACATATCGACAATTGATCTGCTTCAGTCTGCAAATCCGTTCATTCGAAAACTAAGACAGACTCCACGTAAAGGCTAGTGCTAAAACTTTGTTCGAATAATATTTCAAGATCAATATCAGTCATGTGTAAAAAGCAACAACAACAACAATAATGTGAAATATTAATTAATGATATTGAAAAGAGTATGATATTTTTTATATAATAAATTCAAACTCTCAAAATGCTACATTAATTTTTTTTATCCGTTTTACACATTTTGTTCGAATAATATTTCAATATAAATATCAGTCAAGTGTAAAAAAGCAACACCACCACCACCAACAACAAGAATTTAAAATATTAATTCATGATATTGAAAAGAGTATGCTATTTTTTTATAAAACATTCAAACTCAAAATGCTACATAACATTTTTACCCGTTGACGTAATTGAGCAGTTCTCCACATAATTATTATAAATTTATTTTGGATATTCTCATTAATAAAATAAATGGTTGTATTGGATTCCACCCGATATGTCTCAAAACAGTTTTCAAAACAGTTTAACACATT
The DNA here is from genome assembly GCF_020536995.1 of Dreissena polymorpha. Taxonomy (NCBI): domain Eukaryota; kingdom Metazoa; phylum Mollusca; class Bivalvia; order Myida; family Dreissenidae; genus Dreissena; species Dreissena polymorpha. The sequence goes on along the minus strand of NC_068357.1, from coordinate 112,699,671 downwards.
AAACGCGTTCTTTATTATATAAACTGTTATAATTATCGGCTTAGTATGGCTATAAAAGTACATTTATAACGGATTAATAAAACTGACGCAACTCTTTTCGTGTCGAATATTCCAGTAACATCGCACAAACCAGAGCAAGACAGAATGATGACAGAATCTCCATGTTGCATTAAACTTCAAAGAACAAATTGTGTAATAACACCTTATTCTCTAACATACATAGAACCGACAGTATAACGCAATTCATTCTTTGCAACTCATGTTTCTTTGACGACAATATAAAAGAGACCAACTAACTCGGTTTTAACGAAAACGCGCGCCTGGCATACCCAGAACGTAATTGTATGGATTGTGTAACACAGTTTGCTTCATAAATGGCGCCAATCAAAAGAAAAGCAAGCTTGCGCTAATCTAATCAAAGCGCTGAAGGCACTGAAGATGTTCGCTATTGCATAATTTAACACGCAATTCATTTTTCAAAATCAATCGCAAGTTTGAAATGAACACACGCCATTCAACTTTATAAAGTGTGTGTCATAGCGCCCGGGTCGAGTTTTATGTGCACTTTTTATCATCCTTATTATTTCATAGAAATAACTTAGACAAAGTAAAAACAACATGCTTTTTGGACGTTCTAAAAACATAGAAAGTATGATGAAAATGGTAATGAGAACTTAATATAAAGAAAATTTGCAGTCACCATCATATTAAAGGAATATTTTTTCTAATATCAAATAACTATCTTACCAATAATATAAAATCATAATGAAAGTTCCGTGTACAAACTTTTGATTTTTGACACCATATACAAATTCAAAATATACAATAATCTTCGTTTCTTGTATATGGAGGAATAAAAGTATATAAACATTGTTCTTTATGCTTTACTTGTTACCCGAGCAGTTCACACGGTGTCAACAACGCTGACATAAACATAGATATAGAGCACTAATGCGCTTTTAGGCATAGCTGTTTTTCTCAGTTTTCATCTTAGTGACTTTTACATAACGCCAACAAACACGCATGAATATTTTCGAATATTTAATAAGCTGATTCGAGATACAACTTCTGAATTTTTGCTACATCACTGCGCATGGGCTCAATTCAAAGGATGTAGCACGGTTCAGTGTAAGGAATTCCGGACTACTCTCTGTATGCTCAAACGACACAAATTGTGGCCCTATTACAATTACGCGTTACAATCCATCTCGCAGAATTTCACTTTCGCCTCCAAAATGAGAAAACAATCATTAGCGAAATAGAATAGTGACACGATAAAAGAAAATCGTTTGATTATCATACCACAATGTTTGCCGTACTTGGTCAGCACGTCTGGAAATCATTCCTTAATGTGTGGATAGGCTGCCATTATTAACAAGTTTGCTATTTTAAATTCAATTTTGAATCAAAAAGCATTGTTCTTAAATGTGGCATTTTCAATTCGCAATGAGATTTGTAATGACCCTCGTCATGCGAAAATGGGTCTTATTCCATATGCGCCCACCATATAACTAGCCCACTAAGCTATCTCCCCTTCTGGTGAGGAGAAACATAACATATTAAGTGATTTTATAGCGAACAGCATCGCCTATGGCCTGACTGCGCAAAAGCAAATGTTGGGTTTAACAAACGCTTGCCGAAACGCATAAGACCAATTTTCGCATGACGGCGCTATTGACGTGTGATTTAAATGTGTCGAAAGAAAACTGCGTTTAAATCAAATATCAACAAACGATATATTTCGATAGTTAAGAAAGATACTCATAACAAGGCATATGAGGACACATATGAAGAGCTCTCCCGTAGTATATGTTTTATCTACTCACACTAATGTGTGGTTTGACAATAACGACACACATTTTATGCGGTGAATTTGCAACTTACAAGTGAAAAACACAAAACAATAGTTTAATTTTTGTTTAATTGTATTTATTTATTTAGAAAAGTAAATTGCAAACTTTATTTCAAAGTCAGCGTATACGCCGACTACATTATTAAAAGATATTTATTGTTATAAAAATATGTAATATAATATATTTAGTTGTTTTTGGTTTTAGCGATTATAAAGCATTTTCGAGGTTGCCTATAGTATGCCTGTAGTAATTGATGAACTCATATCCAACTGTCTATGTATTGAGAACTGTGAATATAAACAAGCTAAACCTTCTACTAACCTTCTACTAGTGTGTTGCTAGCACCCGTAAATACAAAAGATCGCCGCTATCTGTTGAGAACCATAAAACGTTTTCGAGAAATACCCGCTGTAGTAGCATGAACGAGGTTACGAAACAGGTCATTCGTATTATTATTATAAATGGTTTGTTATATTCGGGTTTAGCGAATATGAAACATTTTTTTTTGTTTTTGTCTATCGTATCGCTGAAGTTATTGTTGAACTTATGTTCAACGTTTTAAAAATTGAGAATATAAATAAGCGTTAACTTTTTCCCGAATCTATTAATAGCCTCAAATGACGAATTACCTGTACAACGTCATTGAGGTGTATGTGAGAGCGTAACCTATTGCGTTGTTATCGCCCGTGGACTTTCCTTTGTTTATCGTCAGGCGCATCTATAAATAGCCTCATATTATGAATGGACTGAGCAAAACTACTACGTCATGAAGACGCTGCAGAAAGTGGACTATTTTATTCATTCATAAACAATCTCCTCCGCGACACGTACAATACGATCATTGTTTATTGATTCTTTTCTATAAAATCACCGTTCGAAACTATTGCATTTAACACGATATTAACATGTTTCCATTTGTGAATGAATATAATTGGAGAACTCAAACCTAAATTATACAACTCTTTCTCGCGCGGATACGCGTATAATGCGGGTATTGGGCTCCTACTAGCTAAGGCGTATCGACCTGAAATTTAGACTAACCACCTTAGACGGTCGCTAAGCGACCATATAAAAACAATTATTTGTGATTTTTTTTTCTAACAAACCATGCCAACAACAATCAAACATGCTAAATACATAACCACATTACCATAACATATGTTGTATTTCCCACAGGCGTATATATTATACTAATATGAAATTAAAGAAGGGAACTTAATTAACAACAATGGCTCCCAGTGGAGGAGTAAGAAAATACTCTATGCAGATGGAATATCGCCGTTAATATACCAAAACTCAAACACAGTTTTCTAAAACCGGGGGTGGTGGGGCGTGATGTTTTTATGTTTCTGGCAAAAATGAATCCCAATAGCATGAATTATTTTACGGATATGCAACATTATTAACGTCAATTTTACATTAGAATTATCCATCTATTGATCAGAACACCATATACTACTTTCAGAAGCAAATTACCGTCTATGATGGCTGGTATTGTAAATACAATAATTTTGTGAAGAATATGAACTGCAAGAAAAAAACAAATGGGGTTCACAAGTTGGGATCATTCTTTTGTTGAGCGCATACAATTCTACAAAGAAAAACTAGGTGACATCATATGGACACGTTAGTTTTTCTGTTCCACAATCAGTTTACGTTTTAGTTATACAACTAAATGATGTGTATAAAATCATGTTAAAAATTTCAGTTCATTAAAAACAAGACCGGAGTTTTGTTTAATAGCCTCATAGATCATGAAATCGTAATAAAGACGACATAAAAATCGGATTGAAGATCGGAAAGACAATTTCGAAAAAAATCTTATCACGGCAATTATCAGAGTTACTCCAAAACAAGGGAGTAAGCAATTAAGCGCATTTCATGATAACACAAATAATGGATTTTAAATAAATGTGAAAGTAAAATATTTAAACATTGCGTCAAACGCAATTCAGTATACACGCGTTACAAAAGCAAATGATAAAAATAAAGTAGGCATGTTCGTGTCGTTTGGCATAGGCATGCATTGTTGCAAAATAGATTATAATCACACTTTTAAGGCCGATAATAATTATTCGTTGTATGATGCTTCCTAAAATGGAAATATTGACGTTCTTTCGAGAGCAGACTATCTAAATCCTTGGAATGCATGTATATATTTTGTTTCAAGTGCGGTTCATTAGCATAAAGGAAATTTCTCAAAATAAGGACACAAGTCTAAATGGACCTCGCTGTTCTTAAAGTAATCAATATTCAGTTGAATGCTTACAACGAAAGGCATATAGACAACGATGACGGTGACGAATGACGTGGAGACAAGAGCGTCTGTCAATGTCGGAAACAACTCCAGTTGATTGATTGTTCAGAACCAATTCAAATAGACAAAAACCCAGAAAGTACATTTTAGCCAATATAGCAATGTGTTAACGTTTAGAGGCTTCTAATGACTTGTCAGGAATAATACATTAGACAAACATGGTAAGATGTCTTCAAAACGTATAACTTACTTAATATTAAACCAGCATATGATTCAACTACCCAAATATTATTAGCTGTTAAATGTACTAACCGAGCAAATGCGAGAATGTTTTGTCGGGTGATGTTGATATTTTAGACAGTAAAGTTTCTGTTTAAAAACTTAACATTGTTTCTAAATGGTATTATGAGATTTGTGTTAAATTATCACACAGCTTTGCGGCGCCTGTAAATTGCAAGTAGTAATTCGTATTATGAATGATAAAGTATATACTTATGTAATTCTGTGTAATTTAAATATGTCAAAAGGTAATTGTAGCAGCAGTCGAAAACTACGATTTCTCATTAAAATTGAATTGAATTCATCGTCAATACAACACATTTGTGAAAACAAAATGCATGTTATTACCAGTCACATAAGTGCGAGAGATCAGGTCAGAAAGTAGTCAATAATCAGATTAATAACATTCCAGTATTGCAAAACAACAGCGTTAAAACTTGACGGAGTAGAAATAAGTGTCATACATGTAACCGTGCCATTGACTGTGCAATCCCACGTATAACAACAGTTAAACGCCGAAACAGGTTGAAATCCATTTTTCAATTTCAAGAACTTTTTAGAGTGACGCCTGTTGTCACCGCCATGTTCATTTCAAAATTAAACATCTAATCATCATTATCCTTAACTTGAAACTTATATTTGAGGTCCCGACATCTATCGACGGATTTCGGCTTTGATGTCTTATTTTCAATGCTAGTTTAATTAGTGTTGTCGAATGAAACACGAAAACATTTCAGACGATTAATATATTTCGTCTGCAGAAAACCATTTGGATTGAATTAATGGGACACGGTCTTAACCCATTTATGAAAAAAAGGCCTTGGCAAACAGCGTAGACCCAGATGAGACGCCGCATGATGCGGTGTCTCATCGGGGTTTGCGCTGTTTGATTAAAGGAATTTCTGTAAGAAATATTCTGAATATAGAAATAAATATACTAGACATCCCTAATTTTGTAAATAAATTGATCTAATTTATAAGGATGGGAGAGTCCACTAGGCATAAATGGGTTAATACCGTGGTTTGAAAATATGATATTTTTCGTCATAATTACATAAAGGTTAAATTTGCAACACTTGATCAGCCGCCAAAATGGAAAATTCAGCCACTATTCAGGGTTTAATACGCCTCTGTAAAGAATATGGGACCGAGAAAGCATACACACAATAATATGATTCACCGCGATACTAATGAACATCAACAGACGAGTTTGGCTTTCAATCAATATAACGTTTATTTTATTTACTAATTAATATTTCATAATTGTCGGGTTACTCCTTATCTAATAAAGTTTGAACGCGTATGCTCTGAAATTCACCCGGAACAAATGTTCAGAAGAAACAATTAATGCAACACAATTGAAATACCAGATCGACATTATTCCCATTTTGCAAAATCCATAGGCAATACAACTTTACAAAGAATATATGTTTGTAAAAAAAAGTCAACCTAGATATTGATTTTGCAATTTCGTTTGTAACAACGGTCACACCTTTACAATTCTATGCAGTAATAACTCCCGCAGATTGATACATGTTTGCATATTGATGAAACTATCAGAATGTTATGTAACCTTGTTGGGATTATGAATTTTTATTATGCAAGTTTTGATTATCTTTCAAATGGATGATCCTTTATTCAGTATCCTCATTGTCTTCAGTAAAATGCTGTGAGACGAAAGTTGGAAAGTTAACCAAGCAACAAGTCCGTGGATTCGCTTAACTCTTTTTGCTTGGAAATACATAGTGCGATTGATTTGAAATAACTATCATACAACCTTATATGTCTAAAATTTACTTATACGTTTCGAGAGTTAACATAATCATCACAGCAGTTTGAGCTCTCGCTAAATCCATGTCTGTTTAAGGCATCGGAAACACGGAGGAAAGACCAGCCACCTATTTGAAATGTCAATTTCTAATATTTTTGAGGCGTATACTGCTTCTTCTTTTTAAGCGAGATTATACTATTTTTTATGTGTGTTAAATTGTAATATATTTATAACATATGTTTCAATAACACAAAATAGGCAAGAACAAGTATACATTGAAGACGAATTTCACAAAATTCAGCAAATACAAATTAGCGCCCCGAGCCGATTGTGACGAAGATATTTCGTACATATTTTCCTACAATTTTCGAAGCATTCGTCATTTTAGTTAGTGTTCGTGTGTCGTATGAATAGTTATCGTTGCAGGAATTCAAAATAAACCGTTAAACTAAATTTAGATTCACATCGCACATGAATGATTTACATACTGGCGAATTCGACTGTACATCCTTTTTCGATTTCAGAATTAAAGATCTGGCTTATTTCGCATTTTTCGACACATGTTCTTCTTAACTTTTATTTTAATTTATATTAAAATATATGTTTAATACGTTTTTTACACACTTTATATAAATTAATAAATATTTGACAAAATCGTATAATCTCGCTTTAACGTGTTGAATTATGGACGCATATTAGCACAACCATTTAAACGAAAACGTTCGTGCTTTCCTGCTTCTCACTGCAAATTCTAGAAAAGCATGAATAATCGTTGCATTATAAACTGCTTATCAATTCATCATACTTTCATTTGATCTGACATGCCGGCTTAACCCTTTCAGTGCGGGAATCGAATTTTGAAGGCCTTTGCAAACAGTTTGGATCCAGATGAGACGCCACAGAACGTGGCGTCTCATCAGGATCCAAACTGTTTGCTATTCTGATAGTATTCTTTGAAAAAAATGAAGAAAATGCTAATTTTAGAAATTCAGCAGACGACATTTTAGCAGACGACAAATTTCCCAGCATGCAAAGGGTTAATGATACGGCATTTGTAGAAGGCATCGCATGCATGGGATTATGTATGCATACGGCGTATGCAAATACAATTCTTCAACCTCCGCGCGGAGATTTGACGGAAACCATCATAGCTGGATCAAATCCATGCCTTCATAACCAACCATGTGAAGATAGCCTAGCTACGTGGTACAATAACTTTACCGTTGTTATTTTTGTGTCTTTTTTTTATTTAGGTAATAATTTTTTTATTATGAACCTAAAGTTATACACTTTTTTCAAAATGTAGAAGAAAATGAGACTACTTTTTTTAAATATTATACTTAAAACCAATAAAATAAAATCCTGCAAAATATGGTAGGATTTTCTTGTGATGGCAAAGATTGTATGTCAGAGCAAGTAACAACAACTATGCATGGAGATCGACAACTCTTAATGATAGACAAACGATATTTGCAAAACATATGGTTGAGTCGGAACATCTGCCGCTTGCAGAGAAATCAACTAAGAAAGTGATATTTGTCCATAGAATAACATTTTTTAAATGGTCGCAAAAAACCCATATGAGTTGACATTTATTCATTGACATTGCTGATAAGCGGACTCTTTCGATTACATATCTGTTCGGAAAATGCATCGTGCATGGAGACATCAACTATCAGATCGAGTATTAATTAATCCAGGCGAAGCGTAAAGATACAACATTTGGTTGTATACTTTAGTCTAATTTAAGATTTATTAACATATTTTTTGTCGTGTATTATCTATGCAAAGAACATTTACACATAATGACAATATCAAAATTAGGAATGTAATGTGAAGCAATCATTATGAGGAAATAACGATTAACACCATTACACGCATATCTGTCTATTGGTCTAGAACGTATCTATCTTAATTTTACATTAGGAGATAGAGTTCTCCGTGAATTATTCAGATTTCTTTGCTTGTCCAATCAACTTGTCATACAAAAGAAGTAAATTGCCGGCCTGGTCCCGAAACCAATTATTGTATATCCCGATCGAGTGTTCTTGAACTCTCATTGAAACCATTAGATATTGTAAGACTTACTAGTTCGTATTGGAATCCGACGATAATGGGTTCAATTTGCTCGCCGATTGAAGAACAGAAAGCGATCCCGCTCAATAATATTCTTTAAGTCTTGATTACGGTTTACGATGAGTTGCGATCAAATACAACGTCTTAATATACTATCAAAACAAAAACTGTCTGCATATGATGACATATGCCCCCGATAAACGCTTTGATAGAAATTATGAAAATTTTTCGAAACATAAACGCATTTTTCGAAACATAAACGCGGACCCTAAGTCCAAGGTCAAGATCAAACAGGTCAAAATTTGCGCGGGTATGGAAAGGACTTGTCCATATACACATGCATACCAAATATGAATGTTACATCTGAATGGACATAGAGGTTATGAGCATTTTTCGAAACCTAAACGCAAAGTGTGACGAACGACAGACGGACGGACTAACAGACTTACAGACGGACAGTGCGATCACTATATGCCCTCCTTCGGGGGCATAAAAAGCGCTTGAATAAGATAATACACATTTAAAGAACACATGCACTGAGTACTTAAATAGCAACACACTCTTTTCGGGATGAATGAACAATAAACAAAAAGCATCGCAGAACCGCTAATAACATGATATGTAGCAAGGATACTTTGAATGAAATTGATGATATTGTCGCTCTTGATACATTAAAACATTCTTAACGTATTCTGGTACATAAGTGGACTTACGCTCATATGTTTTGCACGTGTATTGCAAAGCCGTAAAGTTTTATTATTTGTGATTTGAAAAAAAAACCCACACATCTCGACCTGTGTTTTAAGACACACTCTTGATAAATTTGAATTGGTTGTGATTTCAAAATTGCGATATAAAAAGCTATAACATAATTTTGAAAACTAAGTTGCGTCTAAGATTATACAACAGCGAACAAATTCAGTGCCTTCAACGCTTTGATTACTTTATGGCTTGTAGCAATTCGTTAACATCGCTAATAGCAATATAAACGCCTTTAAACGGATGTCCATTGCATAATTGAATACATGATTTGCAACTCCTAGTATTTCCCTTGTGGCTTTATATCGAGCGAGCTGGTATCTCGTATTAAATTATGCATAAGGTCTGGTTTAAAAATTTCTCAGTTAAAATAATACGTTATTATCTTGCAAATATCTTAAAGGATATAAGTGTGTATACATCATATTAATCGAACTGATTATATGTTTACTGAAGAGTTTAAGTTGCGATATGTATGTGCATGCATTGTTTTCTATCAATATGCGACATAAATAAAGGAATTATCGGGGTATTTATTTGCTATCAAATGATTTAAATGGAAGATTTAAACTAAGAACATCTGTTGTGTTGACCTTTTTTGCATATACGTTTTTCAATTCGAACGTTCATATGCTCGACATTCGTTAAATGAAAATTAATATGTTGCTTTATATTTAATTTTATGTTGCGTGAAGTGTAGTTTATTAGTGTGAATGCCTTCATATCAGACGTGAATGTCATTTGAAAATTTGAACTTGTCATTTATCGTGTCTGGCATATCCCCCAAGGACATTTATAGGAATATGCGAGAGCGCGCAAGCTTTTGAGCTATGGAAGCTTTCAAAGTCGACAGTTATGCGGTGTTTTATTCACATATTCTAAAACTCTATTAATAACATATCTTTATGTTTATTCTATGGAACTTGTGCAATTAATATATCTATACATATACAAACAAACAAAGTGACACAACCACCAAACAAAACTTCCAATTTTTGTGTTATTAATTTTATTTAATTTAAATACTTTTGAAATTAGAGGTCTGATCTTTATATTGGCTATCGAAACACAGTGATTCAGATCATTACCCCAAAACTAAAGAGAGGAAAAAATATGTATATTTTCAGAAACATTGACAATGATCTAAACCCGACTCGTATCAATTGAATCACAAGCTACACACATGTAATATACGTTAAAATTTTCAGCGCATAATCCAGCCTTATTCAAGTTTTATGCAGAAATCATTGTTAGATTCGCTTTAAACAGTGGCAATACGCCCGAATATGTATTGTTGTCTTAGTTAAAATGAATTGCATACATTAAGTAATAATAATTATTAAAACCTAATATATGTGTTACAAGAGCAAAAATCTACAAAATCTAACTTAAGAGACACAAATTTAATGCACATCGGAACAGCTTACGGTAACACATGCTAATGAATGGCGTGACCTATAATACGACTTCAGTTACCATGTAAGCGTATATCTGCAAAATGTATATCTCATCTAAGAGATGTGGGAGTCTTGCTAGATTTTACGAATGCAAATTCCGGTATTTCACCACTCGGGTCTTGCGAGCTATATGACGACATGTTTCACGATGGCAGAAATTTTATTCACAATGGACAAGTTAAAAGTTATATTTAGTATAAAGTAAGATTATCCTTTTACAAGCATCGCACCGTTTAAATAGCAGTTACTTTTGGTCTTACGTGTAGTTGTGTTGTTGTTTTGCAATAATTAAATGTAATTTGTCACTAGCAGGTGACGTTTATTAAATATTCAAGTCATCTTTAATGTCAAACTAAAGTGATTTTTAATTTTAAACAACACTAAAACATTTCACCTCTTCAATATAAACGTTTATTCTGATAACCAATAAATTGCTACTCAGTTTTGTATCCAGTAGGGATAAATATAAATTTACACAGAACAAATTCCACTCTTTTCTGATATATTTCGCCTAAATAGGCTTTTTCAAAGTTTGTTTTAACAAATTAACTACATTTTGTTTCTGTTTCTTAACAAAAACAATTATAAAATGACGTCAAAGAACAAATAAACAGGAAATGACGTCATGACGTTAAAACGGCAGTGACGCTTATTAGCGCCAGAAACACATAATTAGTTTATGATTAATTATCTCATTATAAGAATATGTATAGTTTCATTATCATTATTACTGTTACAGTGAATTTTACATGCATGTGTTTATGGCGCTAATTAGCGTCACTGCCGTTTTAACGTCATGACGTCATTTCCTGTTTATTTGTTTTTTGACGTCATTTTATAATAGTTTTTGTTGAAAAACAGAAAGAAAATGTAGTTAATTTGTTAAAACATACAATAAATTGCTTGCAATACAAATGGTTTGTTATAAACCCCGACGTTACACCTTCTTTATAAAGTGACTTATCGCTCTTTGTCTCAGTAAATAATACGAGTGTCAAACTCAGATTAAAGACGCTTGCAGACCATTCAATAGTCTACAATCTTCGGCTTATCTTGTTTGATCAATATTTACTCTGCACCGAACATTTGTTTTTCACTAACGACTATGTGTTTTCTTGCCAAATAAGCTAGACTTTTATACTAACAGACAAATTGACGTATACACATACACAATTGATCTAAAATAGCCACGAATTGTAGTAAACCACATTCACATTAAATATTACACACAACTTGTAATATAGTAATATTTCATTACCGTTGTAAGAACAGGTAAACGCAATACATAATCGAATAAATATTTCAAATAAGTTGAAAATCATACGAAATGTAAATACATTAAAACCTATTGTCAAGTTCAAGCATGTAATGTTTAATGTTTAAAATAACATTACTACTCAAAATTTACGAAAATTTCGTTCAATTTTTCGTAAAATAAACTTAACTTATTAAAAATCAGTGTTCCTTATGGCAATTTCCGAAATTTCAACGCCAGATGTGGTCTGGTAAAATAGGTGTTTGTAGATACAAAATGCTTGTTTTTATTATTGTTTTGCATTTTTAATTCCATTTTAATTTCCCGCAATGATATCTATTCATACGACACATGGACACTAACATGGTGTTCGTTTGTCGTATGAATAGATATATTCGCGGGAAATTAAAATGGAATTAATTGTGTCACAAATAAATAAAAACGAGCATTTTGTATCTACACAAATCTATGTAATCATACTACATCTAGCGTTGAAATTGTGGCTACTGCTATAAGGAACACTGATTGTTTAGGTGTTAACTTTATTTTACGAAATACTTTACGAAATTTTCGTTGATTTTGAGCGTTATGGAGACTTTAAGAAATTAAGCACGTCGTCGGATATTTCTTATCAATTTTTTGATTCGTCGCACCAGTGAAATCATCACCTCATTCTTTGTCCACTCTGAGGAGTTGTCAGTCAAAATAAAACGCGCTACAATAAGAGAATATATGCGTCGTGTTCTGAGAAAACTGGGCTTGATGCATGTGCGTAAGGTGTCGTCCCAGATTATCCTGTGCAGTCCGCACAGGATAATCAGGGACGGCACTTTCCGCTTTTGTGACATTTTTGTTTCAAGGAAGTCCCTCCTTACCGAAATTCAAGTTTAGGCGGAAAGTGTCGTCCCTGATTGGCTTGTGCGAACTGCACAGGCTAATCTGGAATGATACTTTACGCACATGCATTAAGCCCAGTTTTCTCAGAACAAGGCTCATATGTACACAGTTACAACTACCCGATTATAGCAAATCTGCTTATAATGCATATACAACAAGCCGTTCAAATGTCAGTCGCAATTCGCTTCATTACCAATATTCCAATATAATCACCACACAAGCAAGTTATGATGATAATACTTTTAATGACATTTCACTTCAAAGAATGAGTTTCTAAAAAAAGGTCTCATATCGTTCCCAATAGCATTGCTTAGACAATTCGCGATGATTCCAAAAAACAACGCATTACTTTATTTCGTTATACATTCCACACGAATGTCTATTTTAGACACATCCCGTTGACCAAATGATACGGTATCAACGGAGTCGTACACTTAAAAAGAGAACGACGGTTTCGTTATTTTGGCATTTCCGCAATTAATTATATATGTCCCGAGCAATTCCGTATGATATCAAACAAAACATACTGGAAACATTCAATTAATCTGTTTTCTCTCTTACAGACATACCAATAATTATTATTTAACAAACTATAATTTACCATTTCTTATGGACCATCCTTTCTTGATACTTTCATACAGAACTAAATTCGCCAATGGTGCAAAATGGTAAATTCTTATTTCAATGTCACATGGTACCTTTTTGCACCAAGGCGGGCGATTTATGATAGACATTATATGATATGTAAAAGTGGACTTCAATATACCGTAACATGATCAGAATGAGTGAAGAGCATCTGCTTTCATGTCGAATAAATATTCCCTCCGGTTAGTTTGCTCCCAAGAAATTCAAGACGGAACAATAAATGACCTTGCGCCAAACTGACTCCCAGATGTAAGCCAATACTCTGGAGATGTAATGTCGCCGTTCATACCCTAAAGTTATGCTTTCCCAAGAAGGTGGGCGCTATGTTTTAATCTTCTCGGCTTTATGATTCCCAGAAGAAAGATACACGTTTTAGATTCCTTAAACCGTAAATAACACTACAGCTCCAAATGCAGTGTCATTAAAGTATTTGACGTTATGGTTTATGGTTTATCTGTTAAGATAAACAACATATCCCTGCATTATGTTATGGTCAATATTGAAAATATATACGTATACAAAGCAAACATGCATACGATATATTAATGTTAGAAGAAATACAATAAAATATTGGCGTCGATAAAATCCTAACCGATGATTAACTATTGTTGTGTCTTGGCCAACATCTTTTACGACCGTTTTGAGTACGCTTCTCTAAAATAAGGAACAACAACTGCCAGATGCATCTAGAATAACTCTAAAATAAGGAACAACAACTGCCAGATGCATCTAGAATAACTCTAAAATAAGGAACAACAACTGCCAGATGCATCAAGAATAACTCTAAAATAAGGAACAACAACTGCCGGATGCATCTAGAATAAGTCGAGTAAGTTTATTTTTTCGGTACAAAACGGTTACATGCGTCCACTGTATGTCTTTCATGCACTCAAAACGCTTTATAACATCAACATAATAAAATGGATTCCTTACAGATGATATATAGTTCAGTACAAAACACGTTATTGACTTTCCTTAAAAATAATAAACATAAAGAGCGAATGAATTTAATTATTATAAATGGACTGGGAAAAATGCACTTAATGTCTCAAACATTAAATACTTCTGCAACATCGTCAATCTGTGTCAAAGCCGTACAAATGTACTCAGCTACACAAACTATTGAATACAATATAGATGGGATTTTCTTGAATGGTCAAACTTGGCACGTTGATGTTGAAGTTCAACGTTTGCACACTATCATCATCGACAAGCGGAGACATGCATGCTGATTGAACTGACACTGTTAACCCATTTATGCCTAGAGTCTAGGAAAAGGCCTTGGCAAACAGCGTAGACCCAGATGAGACGCCGCATGATGCGGCGTCTCATCAGGGTCTGCACTGTTTGCTTAAGGAATTTCTGTAAGAAATATTTTAAATATAGAAATAAATATATAAGACATCCCTAATTTTGGAAATAAATTGATCCAATTTTGAAGGATGGGAGAGTCCACTAGGCATAAATGGGTTAAGTGTACATTGAACTGCTCAGCTATGGTCTGACGTAGTCTTGAGCTCAATTCAGACGTTTCTAATGTTTGCTTAGTTCAATTATTGACTCATGGTTGTCTTAATGTCACAGAACAAGACTCATATGCCTATCACAGAAAAGTATTAACGTAGGGTACAAGATAAAAACCTATAGTGATCAGTACCGATGTTGCGTTCCCTCTTGTTTGCAATTGTGTATTTCAACATGTCTGTTGTGATATATAAAATGTATAAAGAACAAAAAGATCCAAAGGTTTGCAGCAAGATGCATTCCAAGAAAATCATGTAAAACAGTATAAACTGGGATCTTGTAATCATATAAGTTGTCTGCGTTTGTCAACTGAAATAATACGATCAATTGTTACGTGTACACAAACAATATGATTAATAATAACTAAATTAAAATTAATCCGAACTATTTCATTTTTAAATTAATATTTTGATCGGTAAGATGTCCTTAAGAAACGATTACGCAAAAGTGGTTTAAAAATATAAAGACATGGATTTAATATGTACCTTCAGCAAACTGACATGTTCGTAATAAGAAAATAACGACATCAACTCAACTTGGTTTAACTAGGTACAATAACAAACTCTACAATGACGACGAGATCAATGTAGATTCCAACTCCATAACTAAGTGTGAGAATAATAGAAGTAAACGCCATACACATATATTAATATCATGGCGATTTATATCCCAAAAGATAAATTTGGGTTTTTAGTCTTTTTAATTTTCTATGAAAATATTACTGAACGAAATAATATTTGATTGTTTACCGACCGCATCTTAAAAAAACAAAAACACTGCGTTAACGACAATAGTTTGATCACGTTATTCGAACTGGATATCCAAGCAAATACATTTGACCTTTTCATTTCAAAAGTACAATACACTAGATACCTATCTAGTTTTTGTATTATTTTATTTCGTAAAAAGAGTGACAATCCATCAACGACATCGTGAGATAATATATTTAATATGTCAGTGACCAATAGTGCAACACATAATCACAAAGCATATGCATACCACAGAAGTCTTCGTTTTAAAACTGACATTGGTGAGAGTTCATTCGTTAAAAAAAGCTTTGTCATATTTCAGGTTCATGTTGTTGGAAAAAGCTGAAGTATTTTTTTGAGTTTACTTGAGATTATTCAAATAAGGAAAAATGAAAATATTTACCAATTCATACCACAACAACAACATTTTGTTTTTCGTACATTATGTATGCTATTTACGTCAAAGGTGTATACATGATTACACTGGATGTTTTATAAAGGTCCGGTTTTGTAAATGTGAGTATCCGCATGAAGAATACAGATTTATTATATGTTTTCTAATCAACTGTCCATATAACCGAGGTAAATTGCCGCCTTGGTTTCTACACCAATTATTGTATATTCCGATCTAGTATTGTTGACCTGTCAACGCAACCTCTGGGCTTTTTGCATGTTGCATTGACGAATAAAATGGGATAAGCATTCATATCATGGACAAAATCAATGTATTCAGTTTCTGAGGTTTCCTAGCATGAACAGCATCAATCTTAATTTTAAAAAGCAAATTCTCTGAATTGATATCCCCGCCCCCAAAAACACCGTGGCAGATGGGCGGACGACTTGACAGGCGGACGGACTAACAACGCCATTGCTTTTTCTCTCCGCCTTTTCCGGGGGAATCAAAGAGATTTAAATATTCCGTTTTAAACGATTGCTTTTAAATATTACAATTTGAAATGCAGTAGCAAATAAAAACAATCAGTATAATTCAGCTTTGAAATGTCTGTGGTAAATGTTTATGATTAAAAAATACTTTATGTCATGCTTTACGTTACAGCGAAAATGTTCAGTTTAGGATTGTGCAACTCACCTGAGAGATTTTGGAGTCCTGCTAGTTCCTACAAATTCAACTTCCGGTATTTTGTCACACGTGTCATGCGTTCCATATGACGTCATTATTCGCGTGCGATCAAATTTGAAGGCGGCATTGAAGTTTTATTTGACACAAAAATAGAAATGATGCGTGTATTGATTACTAACTAGTAACATCTTAGTAACTATTCCTTCGCGAATAGTATGCAAGTACAATATTTGAAAACATTATGGTGGTTGACTTAAATAACAATTTCTCAATAAAGCAAAGCAATTGAAAACCCACGTTGGACAAGCGAGGTTTTATTTAAACCAGTGCACGCGTGATTTCAATTATTTGTTTTAAAGTTCAGACTTCATTTACTATGCAAAGTTCTCCTCCTAGACGTCAAACCAGAATAATAGTTTGCCATAGAACAAAATAAAAATTAAATACATTTAACCGACATATGTAATAAAATATGTTTAAAAATATTTATGAGCTAATTTAAATAAAATTGCACTAACAAAATGGAAAGCCAATAATTGTAAGCACACCCTAAATTCCATATAAAAGTCCTTTTGTATATTGCGTATGTTTTATTTATCAGTAAAAAATATGTTTTTAATTTAATTTACAATGAGACAATAAACAATGACACAATAAAAATCTCCATTTAGAAGCCTAGCATACGCAAACGCCGTTGTGGTTCCATAACAAATCCATCTACTTATTTCGAACTCGCGTACAAGCAATCTTCAATCACAATAAATGATAAATAAAACGTCAACAAACTCGACCACAACCACCTTTAGAACTGAGATGCACTTGCAGAACATTTTTTATATTGAACAACCGGCTCGTCTTTGTCCATCGATATTTATTCCAGCCAGTAGTACATTGCATAAAATTAGCGATAGCATTTATTCCATCATTGCCAGTTCTTTACGCTCTCGCCAACTAAGCTAGTCTTAAGGACTGATAATATATCTTCCAGCAAGCGGTCAAACATACAACAAAACATCGGTGTATTCCAAAAATTGACAACTGATGTATAATATACTGTTTTGCTATGCCTGCGAAACCGAAATGCGCATATATAATAGATGTATGTTTGCTTGTAAACACCGCTGGTCGGCAACATATTTTTAATGATCTACCACCATTAAACATGCAATACTACACAAATTCAATAGCAAACACCACCCGCGAGTATATTATTCCAAAAACTCTGAGAGCACTTGTCAGCTTTAATAAACTCGCCTTCTCATTCTCCGAATCGGACTCGCCATTTTAATTAAATTACTGACAAATATTGTAACTGAAAGCGAGCGAATATTTTTCAATCGTTAGGCAATATTTCAAAGGCGTTTTCAATGATAATAAAGCACTTATTAGATTACAGAACCAGTGCAATTATTGTTATGGTCGTATCGGATAAATGCAGCGATATCTAGAAAACAAAAATAACAAGGCTTTAAACCCATTTATCCCTAGTAGACTCTCCCATCCTTCTAAATTGGATCAATTTATTTCCAAAATTTGGGATGTCTAGTATATTTATTTATATATATTTAGAATATTTTTTACAGAACTTTCTTTAAGCAAACAAGACAGACAGACAGACAGACAGACAGACAGACAGACAGACAGACAGACAGACAGACAGACAGACAGACAGACAGACAGACAGACAGACAGACAGACAGACAGACAGACAGACAGACAGACAGACAGACAGACAGACAGACAGACAGAAAGACAGACAGACAGACAGACAGACAGACAGACAGACAGACAGACAGATTTATTCAAGACTTAAACATAGTACATCGTCTATATATATTCAATAAAACAGTAAATCAGAAAGAGGCAGCATGCGCAAAGTCCTTTAAAGCTAATTCTTAAAACTTCATTATCACTGTAAAAAATGAAAGTTGTGTTTATGAAAGAAAAAGGAAGTTCTGATATTGTTTGAAATTGCTCGAATATATTAGAATACTTAGATCAACCTCTATGTTTATGTATATGAAAATATGAAATACTATTCAAGACACTTTCCACAAAATGAAAAGACATTCACCGACATTGAAAAGCCTCGTGTGAACTTCATTGACAGAAAGCATCTGTGTACGTGCTGTCCCAATATTCACTGACAGAGAGCATCTGTGTACGTGCTGTCCCAACATTCACTGACAGAGAGCATATGTGTACGTGCTGTCCCAATATTTCCACGAGTAAATTCTTCTGTGAACTTCACTGACAGAGAGCTTATGTGTACGTGCTGTCCCAATATTCACTGACAGAGAGCATCTGTGTACGTGCTGTCCCAATATTCACTGACAGAGAGCATATGTGTACGTCCTGACCCAATATTCACTGACAGAGAGCATATGTGTACGTGCTGTCCCAATATTCACTGAAAGAGAGCATATGTGTACGTGCTGTCCCAATATTAACTGACAGAGAGCATATGTGTACGTGCTGTCCCAATATTTCCCCGAGTAAATTCCTCTGTGAACTTCACTGACAGAGAGCATCTGTGTACGTGCTGTCCCAATATTCACTGACAGAGAGCATATGTGTACGTGCTGTCCCAATAACTTCACTGACAGAGAGCATCTGTGTACGTGCTGTCCCAATAATAACTGACAGAGAGCATCTGTGTACGTGCTGTCCCAATATTCACTGACAGAGAGCATCTGTGTACGTGCTGTCCCAATATTTCCACGAGTAAATTCCTCTGTGAACTTCACTGACAGAGAGCATATGTGTACGTGCTGTCCCAATATTTCCACGAGTAAATTCCTCTGTGAACTTCACTGACAGAGAGCATATGTGCACGTGCTGTCCCAATATTTCCACGAGTAAATTCCTCTGTGGGAATTAAAGACAGAGACGAATAAAGGACTTGCCATAGCAAGATATTTATTTTTTGCAGCATTGGATAAATAAAAATTCTACTAATTCGATGGAAAATCGTGACAGTTCACGTTGTTTACACTCATGTTTAAGTGAAACAACAACGCATGTCATTATATATTATAAACTAAAAAAGAACGCTTCATCAAAAGAGATTAATGAACAAACCAAATTTCAAACAAGTGTCCGAGAATAACAATACATTAAGAATTTGAGTTGAACATTCGTATTATAAAGATTTTAAATTATAACACTAAGAAACAAAAAGAACGATAATTTGTTACATTATAAATAATATTGTGCTTTTTACAAAACGTTAAATGAGATTTTATTTATATACAAAATGCAAAATATACGTATACATATACAGCCTACTATACTAGTTATGATTTCTAATAAAGGAACAAATCATGTCGATAACAGTTACAGACCGGCCATGAACAAGCAAGAACAGAAACTATTAAAATTGTTCGATCTCATTTTCGCATTAACTTGGGGACGAATGCATATTAAATGGCAGAATTATTATATCGAGTGTTTGAATATTCAGTGGAACAAACAGTACCAGGCTGCGAATTAATTAAAAGCTTTATTGGCAACGTTGTTTGTTTAGGACGTTTTGTTTTGTCTGAAATTCATATTACACATATCGGGTTAGGGCGTAATATGAACCCATATCTGTAGCGAATGCGATGGGCCTTTTCAAATGAAAATGACAAATTGGTAACGTCTATTTTTGTGGGCCGCTATGGTGCAAGTGTTTTAAGGTATACTATCAATAAGCCATTAAAAGCTATTGAGTCAGAAAAAGCTGTATTTGCAGTAATAGTCTACGTCTATCGACATGTCTCAATTTATAACGTAGATTTGTTTAACCAGAAAAACACTTGGTAATCAGCTACTTAAATTGTGCATCGATGCTTAACATACCATTTAACTTATTTACAGACGCAAAGTATTCATAAATTTGAAATTTAGTAATTAATAATTACACCATGCTCTTTAATTTCACATGTATATCATAGCAAACTTTATATTTCGTTGTTTCCTTTGCTAAGTTAATGATGTTATGTGTACAGACGTGATTTCACATGCCCATGGTCATGAACATATAATTTGTCTCTTTTGATTATTGTTTTTTCTCTAATTCAATAAGCTAAGGCATGTTTGTTCGTTAAGTTCGGCAATAATTTCATGATGATTCCCAAAAGTAGGTATGATCACATAGTCGAATACGACTTGAATACGTGAGTTCGCCCATGAACACATGGTAAGGTTAACTAAATCTCCGCGATATGACCTAATATGTGTTTAAAACAGAAAACAATATCCAACAAACGAATGAATGATCAAACATAGTGTTGGCACTGATGTGGCTCTCTAATTTCTGTTTGAAAAGTTTATTAAATATGCAAAATGAGAGAGCACGCATAAGAACGAGTTTCATATATGTCGCACAGCTATTATGCTGTTTATTTACCATACTCGATTTAACGTTTACAAATGTCAGGTTCGAAATAATTCGTTTTCTTTTCACTCATGAACGCGTTAAACGTTAATTATAGACGTTTTCATTCGCAATTTATTTACAGAATCCCGACAAATGTCAAATACAATACAGAAAATGCATAGTTGTTTCATTAATCTATAAACATATAATGGATTGAATATAACTGATTTAAAATTAACGTTTTCAAACTATTATTAAATCTTTTCCCCAGAATATGCTGTCCTATTTATAGCTGAGGTTTCTTTACCTTTATTAATGATAATCAGCGAGGTATGCCGATTAGAAAAATCGAGCTATCTCAATCGGACTGGCTCGGTCTTTTACATAGGTCGCCATTGTGAAGATTTTTTTCATGGTATGATAACTTAGACGAGCTGCTTCGCAGCATCGTCTAAAATATTAGCAGAACATACGTAATTCATGTTTTTTATGTTAATACTTACCTTGGTGAAAGTGAACTTCAGTAAAGGCAGCCTTTAAAAGTGGCTCATTAAGACCATTACTTCATTTATTTAGCTAGTGGACATACGTATGATTATGTGGTTTATGGAATAAAACGTTAGTCAATTTCTATTGTCGTGATACACATTTCCTGGATGAAACCATTGACGACAGGGTTAATGAAAAATCTGACAAAGAGTCCGATGCAATAAAAAAATGCCTAATGTGACAATTGTGAATACGCAATAGACGTTCTATAAAAGATATAGTTTCTCACTCAAAGACTCTATCGTAGTCTCCAACTAATCAGTAAATATTTTGCCTACATTTATAGACAACACTTATTTAACTAATTCTGTTTTATTGTGTTTAGTTCTTTGTTTTACAGCAGTATTGAACGGCAATTATCGAGCTATACGTACATGTTATACGAATAAAACACAGGAAATACTTTGCTTGACGGACCATAGATCCTTGATCAAACAATATATTTAAATTTTACCAGTTGCATTTGATTGGTTGCAAACAAGTATAGCATTTATCTATTAAAATGTAGTTATAAAGATTATATGTTCGTGAAAAAAATAACAACCCTATTTTTGAGTTTTCTACAAAAATATGTTCAGGTTCGGCTCATACGTTTGTTTTTTCGTGCATTTACGATATTACAATTAAAAGAAAATCATTGACGAAATGCTATTGACAACAAATGCAAATCACTGAAAGACAATCTATTGTTGTTTTGCGCTATTTCCTGGACAAAACCCTTTACCATATGGTTTCGCACTTAGTTTCTATCATACTTTTGTAATGAAAATCTATATGCGACAGCAGGAAATAATTCAATGTTTCAGCACGTGCGTCTTCTATAATGAATACGTGACCATTAGTGCAATGGTAATAAATAACTTGAACAAAGAGAAAGCATCTGTTATATAAGTTTATTTTCTCTGACACGAAAGAGAAGTCATTCCTTTTGTAGCGCTTTTATCACAGAATATAGAGGTCTTCACTGATAAACATTTTTTTAAGAAAATGGATTTTATGTGCCAAAAAACAAAAATATTTATTTTTGAGTATTTTACAAAATTGAACTACTGTAAAATGGTTCTTATGGCAAAATATGATACATGAAGCTGTATGAGACAAAAATCTTGATATTTCTTGTTTCTCATTAAAGCCTCACGCCTTGAAATGAAAGTCATTATTGTTTTAAATAAGAAACATATTTTATCTATGCCAATTATAATATATCTGGTGGTTACAAGGTAGAAATACATATTTTTATTGCGCTTTAAAACTTAAAAATAATCGCGTTTGTTGAAATATACGTAACTATACGTATATAAATCCTACAATACTTCTTTCGCTTTTAAAATTAAAAAAAATAATAAATTACTTGCTAACTAGGCTATAGATTTAATGACCATTTTGCACACTTTCAAATTGCATCTACATGTATTGATTAACATGTATTTCATTTCAAGGTGTGTGGCTTTAAGAGACTGCAAAGAATACAGTGTTGTCAACATTTTATCTATAAAAACAATTGATAAAGTATTAACAAAGATATTTTAAAGCACGCAGAGATATTGGAACCAAAGATGCCCATACAACACGAGCAAGTGAACGCCCTGGTTCCGACACCAATTATTGTATCTCCCGATCCAGTATGTTGACCTGTCAACGAAGCCACTTGCCCTTACAAGATGAAATTTGATTTTCGGTAAGGAGGGACTTCCTTGAAACTAAAAATAACATAAAAGCGGAAAGTGTTGTCCCTGACTAGCTTGTGCGGACTGCACAGGCTAATCTGGGACGACTCTTTTACGCACATGAATTATGCCCAGTTTTCTCAGAACACGACTCACTAATTAGTAACGCTGTTGAAGAGTTGGTCCATAATTCTCAGAACTATCTTCAATCAACACTTTGCTATCTACGCCCTCTACGACTTTGCTATCAAATAAACGGACTCTTCGTAAAAACTCTTAATTTATGAGTCGGTATCCAAAAATGTGATTAATGAACTGTTTCAAATAAAACACTAATTTCAAATTAGAAAATGTATAATAAAACAAGAAACTCAATATTACATAGTAAAATAGCGAAAGAGTGTTTAAGTTTATACAAAAAAAAATTGTTACAGCAAGTAGACATAACAAATTTTGTTAAAAGTTTGTGGTTAACTTGTGGAATATTGAAATATCAATACATACAATCTGACATTTGACTATGCATTATTACACAACATAATCAATAAAAAGAAATGTGCTTTGAATTGCGTTTTCATGTAGTGTGCTGTTTAATATGTTAAGATAAATGCTGTATTGTGCAGATTTCAATGAGGATTAATTGATTTCACCAAAGAAGAAAAGTTTGCTGCATTCACGTATAACATGGGATAGGCTTTCATATCATGAAAAAAATCAATGTTCTCGGTTCGTCAAGTTTGCAATTTCGAACACCATCAATCTAAAATCCAAATAGAGATATAAAGCCTCTGTGTTCGAAAACTGCTATAAAATATGGACAATACGAAATGCAAATCAAAATTAGAAATTATAATTTATTCCGGCTTTAAAAAATATGTGGTTAATGTTTGCGATTAGAAAAAGAGTCATGCTTAATGTAAAGGTGAAAAAGTTTTCATAAGGATTTTCTAACTTACCTGAGAGATTTTGGAGTCCTGCTAGTTCCTACAAATTCAACTTCCGGTATTTCGTCACACGTTTCATGAATGCCATATGACGTCATTATTCACGTGCGATAAAATTGCATGGTGGCATTGAAGTATTATTGGACACAGAGATGATGGCTTGAGTGGTTTCTAAGCAATTAGTTTTAAGTATTCCTTCACGTACAGTATGCAAGTACTACATTTGCAAACACTATGGTGGTTTGAAGGAACATTAACCTGGAGAATATTATCTGGATGAATCAAACCAATAGAAAACTATCTTTGGAGATGAGACTTTCAATTTAACAAAAGTACAGGCGTACTTTTAAATAATTGTTTCAGCGTTTAAGACTTGATTTATTAAGCACAGATTTCCTCGCTGTCGTTTAAACGACCGATGCAATAAAACATTTTTAAAGATATTTCAGAATTAACAAAAATGGCATTGACACTAAAATCAATATTACAAAAATTGAAAACCTATTATTTGAAGCAAACCTCAATTTTTCTATACAACTCAATATTGTATGTTTTGTATGTTTTATTTTAATGGTAAAACAATGATATTTTTTATTAAATTTACAATGAGACAAAATGTCCGTTTAGAAGCACCGCACTATACAACACAATACTAATGTTGTTCTTAACAAATCCACATACTTATTACCAACTTAGGTACGAACCATCTTCAAACTCAATCAACGAAAATTTAAAGGGTTAACTAACTCGAACATCAAAACCTCCAGAAATGAATTGCACTTAACATAGTGTTTATACTGAAAAACCACGCAACTCGTCTTTATTTATCGATATTTATTCCAACCTGTACATTGCATCGAATTAGCGATAGCATTTATTCCATCATTGTCAGTTCTACGCGCTCTTGCAGAATAAGCTAGTCTCTTAGACAGATAATAGATCTTTAAGAAAATGACACAATACGCCACATATCCGTGTATTCTGAAATTGTGAAATTATACATGTGAATACACTGTCATCTTATGCCTGCGCATCAGAACTTATAATAGATGTATGTTAGCCTGTAAACACTGATGGATTGAAACTTATTTTTAAATGTGTTTTTTAAATGTGTATTGTTCTGTGAAAATTGGGCAAAATGCATGTTCGTAATGTGTCGTCCCAGATTAGCCTGTGACGTCCGCACAGCCTAATCAGGGACGACACTTTCCGCTTTAATGGTATTTGTCATTTAAAGGAAGAACCTTTTTACCGAAAATCTAATTTAAGCGGAAAGTGTCGTCCCTGATTAGCCTTCGCGCACTGCACAGGCTAATCTGGGACGACACCTTACGCACATGCTTTATGCCCAGTTTTCTCAGAACACTACACAAATTATCTATCTTTTCCACCGTTAAACATGCACAATTACACACATTCATTAACAAACACGACCCACATGTATTTTATTCCAAAAACTCGGAGAGCACGTGTCGGCTATAATGAACTCGACTTAACTCATTCACGGAATCGGATTCGCCGTTAAATTATATCACTTGTAAATCGCGTAACTGAAAACCAGCGAATATATGTGGATCGTAACGCAATATGTTAATGGCGATGTGAGTCATGATTATGCTTTTATCAAAT